>NW_026707745.1:2500-21367 GCF_902713425.1 Acipenser ruthenus
GTTAGGGTTAGGGTTAGGGTTAGGGTTAGGGTTAGGGTTAGGGTTAGGGTTAGGGTTAGGGTTAGGGTTAGGGTTAGGGTTAGGGTTAGGGTTAGGGTTAGGGTTAGGGTTAGGGTTAGGGTTAGGGTTAGGGTTAGGGTTAGGGTTAGGGTTAGGGTTAGGGTTAGGGTTAGGGTTAGGGTTAGGGTTAGGGTTAGGGTTAGGGTTAGGGTTAGGGTTAGGGTTAGGGTTAGGGTTAGGGTTAGGGTTAGGGTTAGGGTTAGGGTTAGGGTTAGGGTTAGGGTTAGGGTTAGGGTTAGGGTTAGGGTTAGGGTTAGGGTTAGGGTTAGGGTTAGGGTTAGGGTTAGGGTTAGGGTTAGGGTTAGGGTTAGGGTTAGGGTTAGGGTTAGGGTTAGGGTTAGGGTTAGGGTTAGGGTTAGGGTTAGGGTTAGGGTTAGGGTTAGGGTTAGGGTTAGGGTTAGGGTTAGGGTTAGGGTTAGGGTTAGGGTTAGGGTTAGGGTTAGGGTTAGGGTTAGGGTTAGGGTTAGGGTTAGGGTTAGGGTTAGGGTTAGGGTTAGGGTTAGGGTTAGGGTTAGGGTTAGGGTTAGGGTTAGGGTTAGGGTTAGGGTTAGGGTTAGGGTTAGGGTTAGGGTTAGGGTTAGGGTTAGGGTTAGGGTTAGGGTTAGGGTTAGGGTTAGGGTTAGGGTTAGGGTTAGGGTTAGGGTTAGGGTTAGGGTTAGGGTTAGGGTTAGGGTTAGGGTTAGGGTTAGGGTTAGGGTTAGGGTTAGGGTTAGGGTTAGGGTTAGGGTTAGGGTTAGGGTTAGGGTTAGGGTTAGGGTTAGGGTTAGGGTTAGGGTTAGGGTTAGGGTTAGGGTTAGGGTTAGGGTTAGGGTTAGGGTTAGGGTTAGGGTTAGGGTTAGGGTTAGGGTTAGGGTTAGGGTTAGGGTTAGGGTTAGGGTTAGGGTTAGGGTTAGGGTTAGGGTTAGGGTTAGGGTTAGGGTTAGGGTTAGGGTTAGGGTTAGGGTTAGGGTTAGGGTTAGGGTTAGGGTTAGGGTTAGGGTTAGGGTTAGGGTTAGGGTTAGGGTTAGGGTTAGGGTTAGGGTTAGGGTTAGGGTTAGGGTTAGGGTTAGGGTTAGGGTTAGGGTTAGGGTTAGGGTTAGGGTTAGGGTTAGGGTTAGGGTTAGGGTTAGGGTTAGGGTTAGGGTTAGGGTTAGGGTTAGGGTTAGGGTTAGGGTTAGGGTTAGGGTTAGGGTTAGGGTTAGGGTTAGGGTTAGGGTTAGGGTTAGGGTTAGGGTTAGGGTTAGGGTTAGGGTTAGGGTTAGGGTTAGGGTTAGGGTTAGGGTTAGGGTTAGGGTTAGGGTTAGGGTTAGGGTTAGGGTTAGGGTTAGGGTTAGGGTTAGGGTTAGGGTTAGGGTTAGGGTTAGGGTTAGGGTTAGGGTTAGGGTTAGGGTTAGGGTTAGGGTTAGGGTTAGGGTTAGGGTTAGGGTTAGGGTTAGGGTTAGGGTTAGGGTTAGGGTTAGGGTTAGGGTTAGGGTTAGGGTTAGGGTTAGGGTTAGGGTTAGGGTTAGGGTTAGGGTTAGGGTTAGGGTTAGGGTTAGGGTTAGGGTTAGGGTTAGGGTTAGGGTTAGGGTTAGGGTTAGGGTTAGGGTTAGGGTTAGGGTTAGGGTTAGGGTTAGGGTTAGGGTTAGGGTTAGGGTTAGGGTTAGGGTTAGGGTTAGGGTTAGGGTTAGGGTTAGGGTTAGGGTTAGGGTTAGGGTTAGGGTTAGGGTTAGGGTTAGGGTTAGGGTTAGGGTTAGGGTTAGGGTTAGGGTTAGGGTTAGGGTTAGGGTTAGGGTTAGGGTTAGGGTTAGGGTTAGGGTTAGGGTTAGGGTTAGGGTTAGGGTTAGGGTTAGGGTTAGGGTTAGGGTTAGGGTTAGGGTTAGGGTTAGGGTTAGGGTTAGGGTTAGGGTTAGGGTTAGGGTTAGGGTTAGGGTTAGGGTTAGGGTTAGGGTTAGGGTTAGGGTTAGGGTTAGGGTTAGGGTTAGGGTTAGGGTTAGGGTTAGGGTTAGGGTTAGGGTTAGGGTTAGGGTTAGGGTTAGGGTTAGGGTTAGGGTTAGGGTTAGGGTTAGGGTTAGGGTTAGGGTTAGGGTTAGGGTTAGGGTTAGGGTTAGGGTTAGGGTTAGGGTTAGGGTTAGGGTTAGGGTTAGGGTTAGGGTTAGGGTTAGGGTTAGGGTTAGGGTTAGGGTTAGGGTTAGGGTTAGGGTTAGGGTTAGGGTTAGGGTTAGGGTTAGGGTTAGGGTTAGGGTTAGGGTTAGGGTTAGGGTTAGGGTTAGGGTTAGGGTTAGGGTTAGGGTTAGGGTTAGGGTTAGGGTTAGGGTTAGGGTTAGGGTTAGGGTTAGGGTTAGGGTTAGGGTTAGGGTTAGGGTTAGGGTTAGGGTTAGGGTTAGGGTTAGGGTTAGGGTTAGGGTTAGGGTTAGGGTTAGGGTTAGGGTTAGGGTTAGGGTTAGGGTTAGGGTTAGGGTTAGGGTTAGGGTTAGGGTTAGGGTTAGGGTTAGGGTTAGGGTTAGGGTTAGGGTTAGGGTTAGGGTTAGGGTTAGGGTTAGGGTTAGGGTTAGGGTTAGGGTTAGGGTTAGGGTTAGGGTTAGGGTTAGGGTTAGGGTTAGGGTTAGGGTTAGGGTTAGGGTTAGGGTTAGGGTTAGGGTTAGGGTTAGGGTTAGGGTTAGGGTTAGGGTTAGGGTTAGGGTTAGGGTTAGGGTTAGGGTTAGGGTTAGGGTTAGGGTTAGGGTTAGGGTTAGGGTTAGGGTTAGGGTTAGGG
Organism: Acipenser ruthenus; assembly: GCF_902713425.1. Lineage (NCBI taxonomy): Eukaryota > Metazoa > Chordata > Actinopteri > Acipenseriformes > Acipenseridae > Acipenser > Acipenser ruthenus. Next base: position 5,274 of record NW_026707745.1, read on the forward strand.
TTAGGGTTAGGGTTAGGGTTAGGGTTAGGGTTAGGGTTAGGGTTAGGGTTAGGGTTAGGGTTAGGGTTAGGGTTAGGGTTAGGGTTAGGGTTAGGGTTAGGGTTAGGGTTAGGGTTAGGGTTAGGGTTAGGGTTAGGGTTAGGGTTAGGGTTAGGGTTAGGGTTAGGGTTAGGGTTAGGGTTAGGGTTAGGGTTAGGGTTAGGGTTAGGGTTAGGGTTAGGGTTAGGGTTAGGGTTAGGGTTAGGGTTAGGGTTAGGGTTAGGGTTAGGGTTAGGGTTAGGGTTAGGGTTAGGGTTAGGGTTAGGGTTAGGGTTAGGGTTAGGGTTAGGGTTAGGGTTAGGGTTAGGGTTAGGGTTAGGGTTAGGGTTAGGGTTAGGGTTAGGGTTAGGGTTAGGGTTAGGGTTAGGGTTAGGGTTAGGGTTAGGGTTAGGGTTAGGGTTAGGGTTAGGGTTAGGGTTAGGGTTAGGGTTAGGGTTAGGGTTAGGGTTAGGGTTAGGGTTAGGGTTAGGGTTAGGGTTAGGGTTAGGGTTAGGGTTAGGGTTAGGGTTAGGGTTAGGGTTAGGGTTAGGGTTAGGGTTAGGGTTAGGGTTAGGGTTAGGGTTAGGGTTAGGGTTAGGGTTAGGGTTAGGGTTAGGGTTAGGGTTAGGGTTAGGGTTAGGGTTAGGGTTAGGGTTAGGGTTAGGGTTAGGGTTAGGGTTAGGGTTAGGGTTAGGGTTAGGGTTAGGGTTAGGGTTAGGGTTAGGGTTAGGGTTAGGGTTAGGGTTAGGGTTAGGGTTAGGGTTAGGGTTAGGGTTAGGGTTAGGGTTAGGGTTAGGGTTAGGGTTAGGGTTAGGGTTAGGGTTAGGGTTAGGGTTAGGGTTAGGGTTAGGGTTAGGGTTAGGGTTAGGGTTAGGGTTAGGGTTAGGGTTAGGGTTAGGGTTAGGGTTAGGGTTAGGGTTAGGGTTAGGGTTAGGGTTAGGGTTAGGGTTAGGGTTAGGGTTAGGGTTAGGGTTAGGGTTAGGGTTAGGGTTAGGGTTAGGGTTAGGGTTAGGGTTAGGGTTAGGGTTAGGGTTAGGGTTAGGGTTAGGGTTAGGGTTAGGGTTAGGGTTAGGGTTAGGGTTAGGGTTAGGGTTAGGGTTAGGGTTAGGGTTAGGGTTAGGGTTAGGGTTAGGGTTAGGGTTAGGGTTAGGGTTAGGGTTAGGGTTAGGGTTAGGGTTAGGGTTAGGGTTAGGGTTAGGGTTAGGGTTAGGGTTAGGGTTAGGGTTAGGGTTAGGGTTAGGGTTAGGGTTAGGGTTAGGGTTAGGGTTAGGGTTAGGGTTAGGGTTAGGGTTAGGGTTAGGGTTAGGGTTAGGGTTAGGGTTAGGGTTAGGGTTAGGGTTAGGGTTAGGGTTAGGGTTAGGGTTAGGGTTAGGGTTAGGGTTAGGGTTAGGGTTAGGGTTAGGGTTAGGGTTAGGGTTAGGGTTAGGGTTAGGGTTAGGGTTAGGGTTAGGGTTAGGGTTAGGGTTAGGGTTAGGGTTAGGGTTAGGGTTAGGGTTAGGGTTAGGGTTAGGGTTAGGGTTAGGGTTAGGGTTAGGGTTAGGGTTAGGGTTAGGGTTAGGGTTAGGGTTAGGGTTAGGGTTAGGGTTAGGGTTAGGGTTAGGGTTAGGGTTAGGGTTAGGGTTAGGGTTAGGGTTAGGGTTAGGGTTAGGGTTAGGGTTAGGGTTAGGGTTAGGGTTAGGGTTAGGGTTAGGGTTAGGGTTAGGGTTAGGGTTAGGGTTAGGGTTAGGGTTAGGGTTAGGGTTAGGGTTAGGGTTAGGGTTAGGGTTAGGGTTAGGGTTAGGGTTAGGGTTAGGGTTAGGGTTAGGGTTAGGGTTAGGGTTAGGGTTAGGGTTAGGGTTAGGGTTAGGGTTAGGGTTAGGGTTAGGGTTAGGGTTAGGGTTAGGGTTAGGGTTAGGGTTAGGGTTAGGGTTAGGGTTAGGGTTAGGGTTAGGGTTAGGGTTAGGGTTAGGGTTAGGGTTAGGGTTAGGGTTAGGGTTAGGGTTAGGGTTAGGGTTAGGGTTAGGGTTAGGGTTAGGGTTAGGGTTAGGGTTAGGGTTAGGGTTAGGGTTAGGGTTAGGGTTAGGGTTAGGGTTAGGGTTAGGGTTAGGGTTAGGGTTAGGGTTAGGGTTAGGGTTAGGGTTAGGGTTAGGGTTAGGGTTAGGGTTAGGGTTAGGGTTAGGGTTAGGGTTAGGGTTAGGGTTAGGGTTAGGGTTAGGGTTAGGGTTAGGGTTAGGGTTAGGGTTAGGGTTAGGGTTAGGGTTAGGGTTAGGGTTAGGGTTAGGGTTAGGGTTAGGGTTAGGGTTAGGGTTAGGGTTAGGGTTAGGGTTAGGGTTAGGGTTAGGGTTAGGGTTAGGGTTAGGGTTAGGGTTAGGGTTAGGGTTAGGGTTAGGGTTAGGGTTAGGGTTAGGGTTAGGGTTAGGGTTAGGGTTAGGGTTAGGGTTAGGGTTAGGGTTAGGGTTAGGGTTAGGGTTAGGGTTAGGGTTAGGGTTAGGGTTAGGGTTAGGGTTAGGGTTAGGGTTAGGGTTAGGGTTAGGGTTAGGGTTAGGGTTAGGGTTAGGGTTAGGGTTAGGGTTAGGGTTAGGGTTAGGGTTAGGGTTAGGGTTAGGGTTAGGGTTAGGGTTAGGGTTAGGGTTAGGGTTAGGGTTAGGGTTAGGGTTAGGGTTAGGGTTAGGGTTAGGGTTAGGGTTAGGGTTAGGGTTAGGGTTAGGGTTAGGGTTAGGGTTAGGGTTAGGGTTAGGGTTAGGGTTAGGGTTAGGGTTAGGGTTAGGGTTAGGGTTAGGGTTAGGGTTAGGGTTAGGGTTAGGGTTAGGGTTAGGGTTAGGGTTAGGGTTAGGGTTAGGGTTAGGGTTAGGGTTAGGGTTAGGGTTAGGGTTAGGGTTAGGGTTAGGGTTAGGGTTAGGGTTAGGGTTAGGGTTAGGGTTAGGGTTAGGGTTAGGGTTAGGGTTAGGGTTAGGGTTAGGGTTAGGGTTAGGGTTAGGGTTAGGGTTAGGGTTAGGGTTAGGGTTAGGGTTAGGGTTAGGGTTAGGGTTAGGGTTAGGGTTAGGGTTAGGGTTAGGGTTAGGGTTAGGGTTAGGGTTAGGGTTAGGGTTAGGGTTAGGGTTAGGGTTAGGGTTAGGGTTAGGGTTAGGGTTAGGGTTAGGGTTAGGGTTAGGGTTAGGGTTAGGGTTAGGGTTAGGGTTAGGGTTAGGGTTAGGGTTAGGGTTAGGGTTAGGGTTAGGGTTAGGGTTAGGGTTAGGGTTAGGGTTAGGGTTAGGGTTAGGGTTAGGGTTAGGGTTAGGGTTAGGGTTAGGGTTAGGGTTAGGGTTAGGGTTAGGGTTAGGGTTAGGGTTAGGGTTAGGGTTAGGGTTAGGGTTAGGGTTAGGGTTAGGGTTAGGGTTAGGGTTAGGGTTAGGGTTAGGGTTAGGGTTAGGGTTAGGGTTAGGGTTAGGGTTAGGGTTAGGGTTAGGGTTAGGGTTAGGGTTAGGGTTAGGGTTAGGGTTAGGGTTAGGGTTAGGGTTAGGGTTAGGGTTAGGGTTAGGGTTAGGGTTAGGGTTAGGGTTAGGGTTAGGGTTAGGGTTAGGGTTAGGGTTAGGGTTAGGGTTAGGGTTAGGGTTAGGGTTAGGGTTAGGGTTAGGGTTAGGGTTAGGGTTAGGGTTAGGGTTAGGGTTAGGGTTAGGGTTAGGGTTAGGGTTAGGGTTAGGGTTAGGGTTAGGGTTAGGGTTAGGGTTAGGGTTAGGGTTAGGGTTAGGGTTAGGGTTAGGGTTAGGGTTAGGGTTAGGGTTAGGGTTAGGGTTAGGGTTAGGGTTAGGGTTAGGGTTAGGGTTAGGGTTAGGGTTAGGGTTAGGGTTAGGGTTAGGGTTAGGGTTAGGGTTAGGGTTAGGGTTAGGGTTAGGGTTAGGGTTAGGGTTAGGGTTAGGGTTAGGGTTAGGGTTAGGGTTAGGGTTAGGGTTAGGGTTAGGGTTAGGGTTAGGGTTAGGGTTAGGGTTAGGGTTAGGGTTAGGGTTAGGGTTAGGGTTAGGGTTAGGGTTAGGGTTAGGGTTAGGGTTAGGGTTAGGGTTAGGGTTAGGGTTAGGGTTAGGGTTAGGGTTAGGGTTAGGGTTAGGGTTAGGGTTAGGGTTAGGGTTAGGGTTAGGGTTAGGGTTAGGGTTAGGGTTAGGGTTAGGGTTAGGGTTAGGGTTAGGGTTAGGGTTAGGGTTAGGGTTAGGGTTAGGGTTAGGGTTAGGGTTAGGGTTAGGGTTAGGGTTAGGGTTAGGGTTAGGGTTAGGGTTAGGGTTAGGGTTAGGGTTAGGGTTAGGGTTAGGGTTAGGGTTAGGGTTAGGGTTAGGGTTAGGGTTAGGGTTAGGGTTAGGGTTAGGGTTAGGGTTAGGGTTAGGGTTAGGGTTAGGGTTAGGGTTAGGGTTAGGGTTAGGGTTAGGGTTAGGGTTAGGGTTAGGGTTAGGGTTAGGGTTAGGGTTAGGGTTAGGGTTAGGGTTAGGGTTAGGGTTAGGGTTAGGGTTAGGGTTAGGGTTAGGGTTAGGGTTAGGGTTAGGGTTAGGGTTAGGGTTAGGGTTAGGGTTAGGGTTAGGGTTAGGGTTAGGGTTAGGGTTAGGGTTAGGGTTAGGGTTAGGGTTAGGGTTAGGGTTAGGGTTAGGGTTAGGGTTAGGGTTAGGGTTAGGGTTAGGGTTAGGGTTAGGGTTAGGGTTAGGGTTAGGGTTAGGGTTAGGGTTAGGGTTAGGGTTAGGGTTAGGGTTAGGGTTAGGGTTAGGGTTAGGGTTAGGGTTAGGGTTAGGGTTAGGGTTAGGGTTAGGGTTAGGGTTAGGGTTAGGGTTAGGGTTAGGGTTAGGGTTAGGGTTAGGGTTAGGGTTAGGGTTAGGGTTAGGGTTAGGGTTAGGGTTAGGGTTAGGGTTAGGGTTAGGGTTAGGGTTAGGGTTAGGGTTAGGGTTAGGGTTAGGGTTAGGGTTAGGGTTAGGGTTAGGGTTAGGGTTAGGGTTAGGGTTAGGGTTAGGGTTAGGGTTAGGGTTAGGGTTAGGGTTAGGGTTAGGGTTAGGGTTAGGGTTAGGGTTAGGGTTAGGGTTAGGGTTAGGGTTAGGGTTAGGGTTAGGGTTAGGGTTAGGGTTAGGGTTAGGGTTAGGGTTAGGGTTAGGGTTAGGGTTAGGGTTAGGGTTAGGGTTAGGGTTAGGGTTAGGGTTAGGGTTAGGGTTAGGGTTAGGGTTAGGGTTAGGGTTAGGGTTAGGGTTAGGGTTAGGGTTAGGGTTAGGGTTAGGGTTAGGGTTAGGGTTAGGGTTAGGGTTAGGGTTAGGGTTAGGGTTAGGGTTAGGGTTAGGGTTAGGGTTAGGGTTAGGGTTAGGGTTAGGGTTAGGGTTAGGGTTAGGGTTAGGGTTAGGGTTAGGGTTAGGGTTAGGGTTAGGGTTAGGGTTAGGGTTAGGGTTAGGGTTAGGGTTAGGGTTAGGGTTAGGGTTAGGGTTAGGGTTAGGGTTAGGGTTAGGGTTAGGGTTAGGGTTAGGGTTAGGGTTAGGGTTAGGGTTAGGGTTAGGGTTAGGGTTAGGGTTAGGGTTAGGGTTAGGGTTAGGGTTAGGGTTAGGGTTAGGGTTAGGGTTAGGGTTAGGGTTAGGGTTAGGGTTAGGGTTAGGGTTAGGGTTAGGGTTAGGGTTAGGGTTAGGGTTAGGGTTAGGGTTAGGGTTAGGGTTAGGGTTAGGGTTAGGGTTAGGGTTAGGGTTAGGGTTAGGGTTAGGGTTAGGGTTAGGGTTAGGGTTAGGGTTAGGGTTAGGGTTAGGGTTAGGGTTAGGGTTAGGGTTAGGGTTAGGGTTAGGGTTAGGGTTAGGGTTAGGGTTAGGGTTAGGGTTAGGGTTAGGGTTAGGGTTAGGGTTAGGGTTAGGGTTAGGGTTAGGGTTAGGGTTAGGGTTAGGGTTAGGGTTAGGGTTAGGGTTAGGGTTAGGGTTAGGGTTAGGGTTAGGGTTAGGGTTAGGGTTAGGGTTAGGGTTAGGGTTAGGGTTAGGGTTAGGGTTAGGGTTAGGGTTAGGGTTAGGGTTAGGGTTAGGGTTAGGGTTAGGGTTAGGGTTAGGGTTAGGGTTAGGGTTAGGGTTAGGGTTAGGGTTAGGGTTAGGGTTAGGGTTAGGGTTAGGGTTAGGGTTAGGGTTAGGGTTAGGGTTAGGGTTAGGGTTAGGGTTAGGGTTAGGGTTAGGGTTAGGGTTAGGGTTAGGGTTAGGGTTAGGGTTAGGGTTAGGGTTAGGGTTAGGGTTAGGGTTAGGGTTAGGGTTAGGGTTAGGGTTAGGGTTAGGGTTAGGGTTAGGGTTAGGGTTAGGGTTAGGGTTAGGGTTAGGGTTAGGGTTAGGGTTAGGGTTAGGGTTAGGGTTAGGGTTAGGGTTAGGGTTAGGGTTAGGGTTAGGGTTAGGGTTAGGGTTAGGGTTAGGGTTAGGGTTAGGGTTAGGGTTAGGGTTAGGGTTAGGGTTAGGGTTAGGGTTAGGGTTAGGGTTAGGGTTAGGGTTAGGGTTAGGGTTAGGGTTAGGGTTAGGGTTAGGGTTAGGGTTAGGGTTAGGGTTAGGGTTAGGGTTAGGGTTAGGGTTAGGGTTAGGGTTAGGGTTAGGGTTAGGGTTAGGGTTAGGGTTAGGGTTAGGGTTAGGGTTAGGGTTAGGGTTAGGGTTAGGGTTAGGGTTAGGGTTAGGGTTAGGGTTAGGGTTAGGGTTAGGGTTAGGGTTAGGGTTAGGGTTAGGGTTAGGGTTAGGGTTAGGGTTAGGGTTAGGGTTAGGGTTAGGGTTAGGGTTAGGGTTAGGGTTAGGGTTAGGGTTAGGGTTAGGGTTAGGGTTAGGGTTAGGGTTAGGGTTAGGGTTAGGGTTAGGGTTAGGGTTAGGGTTAGGGTTAGGGTTAGGGTTAGGGTTAGGGTTAGGGTTAGGGTTAGGGTTAGGGTTAGGGTTAGGGTTAGGGTTAGGGTTAGGGTTAGGGTTAGGGTTAGGGTTAGGGTTAGGGTTAGGGTTAGGGTTAGGGTTAGGGTTAGGGTTAGGGTTAGGGTTAGGGTTAGGGTTAGGGTTAGGGTTAGGGTTAGGGTTAGGGTTAGGGTTAGGGTTAGGGTTAGGGTTAGGGTTAGGGTTAGGGTTAGGGTTAGGGTTAGGGTTAGGGTTAGGGTTAGGGTTAGGGTTAGGGTTAGGGTTAGGGTTAGGGTTAGGGTTAGGGTTAGGGTTAGGGTTAGGGTTAGGGTTAGGGTTAGGGTTAGGGTTAGGGTTAGGGTTAGGGTTAGGGTTAGGGTTAGGGTTAGGGTTAGGGTTAGGGTTAGGGTTAGGGTTAGGGTTAGGGTTAGGGTTAGGGTTAGGGTTAGGGTTAGGGTTAGGGTTAGGGTTAGGGTTAGGGTTAGGGTTAGGGTTAGGGTTAGGGTTAGGGTTAGGGTTAGGGTTAGGGTTAGGGTTAGGGTTAGGGTTAGGGTTAGGGTTAGGGTTAGGGTTAGGGTTAGGGTTAGGGTTAGGGTTAGGGTTAGGGTTAGGGTTAGGGTTAGGGTTAGGGTTAGGGTTAGGGTTAGGGTTAGGGTTAGGGTTAGGGTTAGGGTTAGGGTTAGGGTTAGGGTTAGGGTTAGGGTTAGGGTTAGGGTTAGGGTTAGGGTTAGGGTTAGGGTTAGGGTTAGGGTTAGGGTTAGGGTTAGGGTTAGGGTTAGGGTTAGGGTTAGGGTTAGGGTTAGGGTTAGGGTTAGGGTTAGGGTTAGGGTTAGGGTTAGGGTTAGGGTTAGGGTTAGGGTTAGGGTTAGGGTTAGGGTTAGGGTTAGGGTTAGGGTTAGGGTTAGGGTTAGGGTTAGGGTTAGGGTTAGGGTTAGGGTTAGGGTTAGGGTTAGGGTTAGGGTTAGGGTTAGGGTTAGGGTTAGGGTTAGGGTTAGGGTTAGGGTTAGGGTTAGGGTTAGGGTTAGGGTTAGGGTTAGGGTTAGGGTTAGGGTTAGGGTTAGGGTTAGGGTTAGGGTTAGGGTTAGGGTTAGGGTTAGGGTTAGGGTTAGGGTTAGGGTTAGGGTTAGGGTTAGGGTTAGGGTTAGGGTTAGGGTTAGGGTTAGGGTTAGGGTTAGGGTTAGGGTTAGGGTTAGGGTTAGGGTTAGGGTTAGGGTTAGGGTTAGGGTTAGGGTTAGGGTTAGGGTTAGGGTTAGGGTTAGGGTTAGGGTTAGGGTTAGGGTTAGGGTTAGGGTTAGGGTTAGGGTTAGGGTTAGGGTTAGGGTTAGGGTTAGGGTTAGGGTTAGGGTTAGGGTTAGGGTTAGGGTTAGGGTTAGGGTTAGGGTTAGGGTTAGGGTTAGGGTTAGGGTTAGGGTTAGGGTTAGGGTTAGGGTTAGGGTTAGGGTTAGGGTTAGGGTTAGGGTTAGGGTTAGGGTTAGGGTTAGGGTTAGGGTTAGGGTTAGGGTTAGGGTTAGGGTTAGGGTTAGGGTTAGGGTTAGGGTTAGGGTTAGGGTTAGGGTTAGGGTTAGGGTTAGGGTTAGGGTTAGGGTTAGGGTTAGGGTTAGGGTTAGGGTTAGGGTTAGGGTTAGGGTTAGGGTTAGGGTTAGGGTTAGGGTTAGGGTTAGGGTTAGGGTTAGGGTTAGGGTTAGGGTTAGGGTTAGGGTTAGGGTTAGGGTTAGGGTTAGGGTTAGGGTTAGGGTTAGGGTTAGGGTTAGGGTTAGGGTTAGGGTTAGGGTTAGGGTTAGGGTTAGGGTTAGGGTTAGGGTTAGGGTTAGGGTTAGGGTTAGGGTTAGGGTTAGGGTTAGGGTTAGGGTTAGGGTTAGGGTTAGGGTTAGGGTTAGGGTTAGGGTTAGGGTTAGGGTTAGGGTTAGGGTTAGGGTTAGGGTTAGGGTTAGGGTTAGGGTTAGGGTTAGGGTTAGGGTTAGGGTTAGGGTTAGGGTTAGGGTTAGGGTTAGGGTTAGGGTTAGGGTTAGGGTTAGGGTTAGGGTTAGGGTTAGGGTTAGGGTTAGGGTTAGGGTTAGGGTTAGGGTTAGGGTTAGGGTTAGGGTTAGGGTTAGGGTTAGGGTTAGGGTTAGGGTTAGGGTTAGGGTTAGGGTTAGGGTTAGGGTTAGGGTTAGGGTTAGGGTTAGGGTTAGGGTTAGGGTTAGGGTTAGGGTTAGGGTTAGGGTTTGGGTTAGGGTTAGGGTTAGGGTTAGGGTTAGGGTTAGGGTTAGGGTTAGGGTTAGGGTTAGGGTTAGGGTTAGGGTTAGGGTTAGGAGGTTAGGGTTAGGGTTAGGGTTAGGGTTAGGGTTAGGGTTAGGGTTAGGGTTAGGGTTAGGGTTAGGGTTAGGGTTAGGGTTAGGGTTAGGGTTAGGGTTAGGGTTAGGGTTAGGGTTAGGGTTAGGGTTAGGGTTAGGGTTAGGGTTAGGGTTAGGGTTAGGGTTAGGGTTAGGGTTAGGGTTAGGGTTAGGGTTAGGGTTAGGGTTAGGGTTAGGGTTAGGGTTAGGGTTAGGGTTAGGGTTAGGGTTAGGGTTAGGGTTAGGGTTAGGGTTAGGGTTAGGGTTAGGGTTAGGGTTAGGGTTAGGGTTAGGGTTAGGGTTAGGGTTAGGGTTAGGGTTAGGGTTAGGGTTAGGGTTAGGGTTAGGGAGGTTAGGGTTAGGTTAGGGTTAGGGTTAGGGTTAGGGTTAGGGTTAGGGTTAGGGTTAGGGTTAGGGTTAGGGTTAGGGTTAGGGTTAGGGTTAGGGTTAGGGTTAGGGTTAGGGTTGTTAGGGTTAGGGTTAGGGTTAGGGTTAGGGTTAGGGTTAGGGTTAGGGTTAGGGTTAGGGTTAGGGTTAGGGTTAGGGTTAGGGTTAGGGTTAGGGTTAGGGTTAGGGTTAGGGTTAGGGTTAGGGTTAGGGTTAGGGTTAGGGTTAGGGTTAGGGTTAGGGTTAGGGTTAGGGTTAGGGTTAGGGTTAGGGTTAGGGTTAGGGTTAGGGTTAGGGTTAGGGTTAGGGTTAGGGTTAGGGTTAGGGTTAGGGTTAGGGTTAGGGTTAGGGTTAGGGTTAGGGTTAGGGTTAGGGTTAGGGTTAGGGTTAGGGTTAGGGTTAGGGTTAGGGTTAGGGTTAGGGTTAGGGTTAGGGTTAGGGTTAGGGTTAGGGTTAGGGTTAGGGTTAGGGTTAGGGTTAGGGTTAGGGTTAGGGTTAGGGTTAGGGTTAGGGTTAGGGTTAGGGTTAGGGTTAGGGTTAGGGTTAGGGTTAGGGTTAGGGTTAGGGTTAGGGTTAGGGTTAGGGTTAGGGTTAGGGTTAGGGTTAGGGTTAGGGTTAGGGTTAGGGTTAGGGTTAGGGTTAGGGTTAGGGTTAGGGTTAGGGTTAGGGTTAGGGTTAGGGTTAGGGTTAGGGTTAGGGTTAGGGTTAGGGTTAGGGTTAGGGTTAGGGTTAGGGTTAGGGTTAGGGTTAGGGTTAGGGTTAGGGTTAGGGTTAGGGTTAGGGTTAGGGTTAGGGTTAGGGTTAGGGTTAGGGTTAGGGTTAGGGTTAGGGTTAGGGTTAGGGTTAGGGTTAGGGTTAGGGTTAGGGTTAGGGTTAGGGTTAGGGTTAGGGTTAGGGTTAGGGTTAGGGTTAGGGTTAGGGTTAGGGTTAGGGTTAGGGTTAGGGTTAGGGTTAGGGTTAGGGTTAGGGTTAGGGTTAGGGTTAGGGTTAGGGTTAGGGTTAGGGTTAGGGTTAGGGTTAGGGTTAGGGTTAGGGTTAGGGTTAGGGTTAGGGTTAGGGTTAGGGTTAGGGTTAGGGTTAGGGTTAGGGTTAGGGTTAGGGTTAGGGTTAGGGTTAGGGTTAGGGTTAGGGTTAGGGTTAGGGTTAGGGTTAGGGTTAGGGTTAGGGTTAGGGTTAGGGTTAGGGTTAGGGTTAGGGTTAGGGTTAGGGTTAGGGTTAGGGTTAGGGTTAGGGTTAGGGTTAGGGTTAGGGTTAGGGTTAGGGTTAGGGTTAGGGTTAGGGTTAGGGTTAGGGTTAGGGTTAGGGTTAGGGTTAGGGTTAGGGTTAGGGTTAGGGTTAGGGTTAGGGTTAGGGTTAGGGTTAGGGTTAGGGTTAGGGTTAGGGTTAGGGTTAGGGTTAGGGTTAGGGTTAGGGTTAGGGTTAGGGTTAGGGTTAGGGTTAGGGTTAGGGTTAGGGTTAGGGTTAGGGTTAGGGTTAGGGTTAGGGTTAGGGTTAGGGTTAGGGTTAGGGTTAGGGTTAGGGTTAGGGTTAGGGTTAGGGTTAGGGTTAGGGTTAGGGTTAGGGTTAGGGTTAGGGTTAGGGTTAGGGTTAGGGTTAGGGTTAGGGTTAGGGTTAGGGTTAGGGTTAGGGTTAGGGTTAGGGTTAGGGTTAGGGTTAGGGTTAGGGTTAGGGTTAGGGTTAGGGTTAGGGTTAGGGTTAGGGTTAGGGTTAGGGTTAGGGTTAGGGTTAGGGTTAGGGTTAGGGTTAGGGTTAGGGTTAGGGTTAGGGTTAGGGTTAGGGTTAGGGTTAGGGTTAGGGTTAGGGTTAGGGTTAGGGTTAGGGTTAGGGTTAGGGTTAGGGTTAGGGTTAGGGTTAGGGTTAGGGTTAGGGTTAGGGTTAGGGTTAGGGTTAGGGTTAGGGTTAGGGTTAGGGTTAGGGTTAGGGTTAGGGTTAGGGTTAGGGTTAGGGTTAGGGTTAGGGTTAGGGTTAGGGTTAGGGTTAGGGTTAGGGTTAGGGTTAGGGTTAGGGTTAGGGTTAGGGTTAGGGTTAGGGTTAGGGTTAGGGTTAGGGTTAGGGTTAGGGTTAGGGTTAGGGTTAGGGTTAGGGTTAGGGTTAGGGTTAGGGTTAGGGTTAGGGTTAGGGTTAGGGTTAGGGTTAGGGTTAGGGTTAGGGTTAGGGTTAGGGTTAGGGTTAGGGTTAGGGTTAGGGTTAGGGTTAGGGTTAGGGTTAGGGTTAGGGTTAGGGTTAGGGTTAGGGTTAGGGTTAGGGTTAGGGTTAGGGTTAGGGTTAGGGTTAGGGTTAGGGTTAGGGTTAGGGTTAGGGTTAGGGTTAGGGTTAGGGTTAGGGTTAGGGTTAGGGTTAGGGTTAGGGTTAGGGTTAGGGTTAGGGTTAGGGTTAGGGTTAGGGTTAGGGTTAGGGTTAGGGTTAGGGTTTAGGGTTAGGGTTAGGGTTAGGGTTAGGGTTAGGGTTAGGGTTAGGGTTAGGGTTAGGGTTAGGGTTAGGGTTAGGGTTAGGGTTAGGGTTAGGGTTAGGGTTAGGGTTAGGGTTAGGGTTAGGGTTAGGGTTAGGGTTAGGGTTAGGGTTAGGGTTAGGGTTAGGGTTAGGGTTAGGGTTAGGGTTAGGGTTAGGGTTAGGGTTAGGGTTAGGGTTAGGGTTAGGGTTAGGGTTAGGGTTAGGGTTAGGGTTAGGGTTAGGGTTAGGGTTAGGGTTAGGGTTAGGGTTAGGGTTAGGGTTAGGGTTAGGGTTAGGGTTAGGGTTAGGGTTAGGGTTAGGGTTAGGGTTAGGGTTAGGGTTAGGGTTAGGGTTAGGGTTAGGGTTAGGGTTAGGGTTAGGGTTAGGGTTAGGGTTAGGGTTAGGGTTAGGGTTAGGGTTAGGGTTAGGGTTAGGGTTAGGGTTAGGGTTAGGGTTAGGGTTAGGGTTAGGGTTAGGGTTAGGGTTAGGGTTAGGGTTAGGGTTAGGGTTAGGGTTAGGGTTAGGGTTAGGGTTAGGGTTAGGGTTAGGGTTAGGGTTAGGGTTAGGGTTAGGGTTAGGGTTAGGGTTAGGGTTAGGGTTAGGGTTAGGGTTAGGGTTAGGGTTAGGGTTAGGGTTAGGGTTAGGGTTAGGGTTAGGGTTAGGGTTAGGGTTAGGGTTAGGGTTAGGGTTAGGGTTAGGGTTAGGGTTAGGGTTAGGGTTAGGGTTAGGGTTAGGGTTAGGGTTAGGGTTAGGGTTAGGGTTAGGGTTAGGGTTAGGGTTAGGGTTAGGGTTAGGGTTAGGGTTAGGGTTAGGGTTAGGGTTAGGGTTAGGGTTAGGGTTAGGGTTAGGGTTAGGGTTAGGGTTAGGGTTAGGGTTAGGGTTAGGGTTAGGGTTAGGGTTAGGGTTAGGGTTAGGGTTAGGGTTAGGGTTAGGGTTAGGGTTAGGGTTAGGGTTAGGGTTAGGGTTAGGGTTAGGGTTAGGGTTAGGGTTAGGGTTAGGGTTAGGGTTAGGGTTAGGGTTAGGGTTAGGGTTAGGGTTAGGGTTAGGGTTAGGGTTAGGGTTAGGGTTAGGGTTAGGGTTAGGGTTAGGGTTAGGGTTAGGGTTAGGGTTAGGGTTAGGGTTAGGGTTAGGGTTAGGGTTAGGGTTAGGGTTAGGGTTAGGGTTAGGGTTAGGGTTAGGGTTAGGGTTAGGGTTAGGGTTAGGGTTAGGGTTAGGGTTAGGGTTAGGGTTAGGGTTAGGGTTAGGGTTAGGGTTAGGGTTAGGGTTAGGGTTAGGGTTAGGGTTAGGGTTAGGGTTAGGGTTAGGGTTAGGGTTAGGGTTAGGGTTAGGGTTAGGGTTAGGGTTAGGTTAGGGTTAGGGTTAGGGTTAGGGTTAGGGTTAGGGTTAGGGTTAGGGTTAGGGTTAGGGTTAGGGTTAGGGTTAGGGTTAGGGTTAGGGTTAGGGTTAGGGTTAGGGTTAGGGTTAGGGTTAGGGTTAGGGTTAGGGTTAGGGTTAGGGTTAGGGTTAGGGTTAGGGTTAGGGTTAGGGTTAGGGTTAGGGTTAGGGTTAGGGTTAGGGTTAGGGTTAGGGTTAGGGTTAGGGTTAGGGTTAGGGTTAGGGTTAGGGTTAGGGTTAGGGTTAGGGTTAGGGTTAGGGTTAGGGTTAGGGTTAGGGTTAGGGTTAGGGTTAGGGTTAGGGTTAGGGTTAGGGTTAGGGTTAGGGTTAGGGTTAGGGTTAGGGTTAGGGTTAGGGTTAGGGTTAGGGTTAGGGTTAGGGTTAGGGTTAGGGTTAGGGTTAGGGTTAGGGTTAGGGTTAGGGTTAGGGTTAGGGTTAGGGTTAGGGTTAGGGTTAGGGTTAGGGTTAGGGTTAGGGTTAGGGTTAGGGTTAGGGTTAGGGTTAGGGTTAGGGTTAGGGTTAGGGTTAGGGTTAGGGTTAGGGTTAGGGTTAGGGTTAGGGTTAGGGTTAGGGTTAGGGTTAGGGTTAGGGTTAGGGTTAGGGTTAGGGTTAGGGTTAGGGTTAGGGTTAGGGTTAGGGTTAGGGTTAGGGTTAGGGTTAGGGTTAGGGTTAGGGTTAGGGTTAGGGTTAGGGTTAGGGTTAGGGTTAGGGTTAGGGTTAGGGTTAGGGTTAGGGTTAGGGTTAGGGTTAGGGTTAGGGTTAGGGTTAGGGTTAGGGTTAGGGTTAGGGTTAGGGTTAGGGTTAGGGTTAGGGTTAGGGTTAGGGTTAGGGTTAGGGTTAGGGTTAGGGTTAGGGTTAGGGTTAGGGTTAGGGTTAGGGTTAGGGTTAGGGTTAGGGTTAGGGTTAGGGTTAGGGTTAGGGTTAGGGTTAGGGTTAGGGTTAGGGTTAGGGTTAGGGTTAGGGTTAGGGTTAGGGTTAGGGTTAGGGTTAGGGTTAGGGTTAGGGTTAGGGTTAGGGTTAGGGTTAGGGTTAGGGTTAGGGTTAGGGTTAGGGTTAGGGTTAGGGTTAGGGTTAGGGTTAGGGTTAGGGTTAGGGTTAGGGTTAGGGTTAGGGTTAGGGTTAGGGTTAGGGTTAGGGTTAGGGTTAGGGTTAGGGTTAGGGTTAGGGTTAGGGTTAGGGTTAGGGTTAGGGTTAGGGTTAGGGTTAGGGTTAGGGTTAGGGTTAGGGTTAGGGTTAGGGTTAGGGTTAGGGTTAGGGTTAGGGTTAGGGTTAGGGTTAGGGTTAGGGTTAGGGTTAGGGTTAGGGTTAGGGTTAGGGTTAGGGTTAGGGTTAGGGTTAGGGTTAGGGTTAGGGTTAGGGTTAGGGTTAGGGTTAGGGTTAGGGTTAGGGTTAGGGTTAGGGTTAGGGTTAGGGTTAGGGTTAGGGTTAGGGTTAGGGTTAGGGTTAGGGTTAGGGTTAGGGTTAGGGTTAGGGTTAGGGTTAGGGTTAGGGTTAGGGTTAGGGTTAGGGTTAGGGTTAGGGTTAGGGTTAGGGTTAGGGTTAGGGTTAGGGTTAGGGTTAGGGTTAGGGTTAGGGTTAGGGTTAGGGTTAGGGTTAGGGTTAGGGTTAGGGTTAGGGTTAGGGTTAGGGTTAGGGTTAGGGTTAGGGTTAGGGTTAGGGTTAGGGTTAGGGTTAGGGTTAGGGTTAGGGTTAGGGTTAGGGTTAGGGTTAGGGTTAGGGTTAGGGTTAGGGTTAGGGTTAGGGTTAGGGTTAGGGTTAGGGTTAGGGTTAGGGTTAGGGTTAGGGTTAGGGTTAGGGTTAGGGTTAGGGTTAGGGTTAGGGTTAGGGTTAGGGTTAGGGTTAGGGTTAGGGTTAGGGTTAGGGTTAGGGTTAGGGTTAGGGTTAGGGTTAGGGTTAGGGTTAGGGTTAGGGTTAGGGTTAGGGTTAGGGTTAGGGTTAGGGTTAGGGTTAGGGTTAGGGTTAGGGTTAGGGTTAGGGTTAGGGTTAGGGTTAGGGTTAGGGTTAGGGTTAGGGTTAGGGTTAGGGTTAGGGTTAGGGTTAGGGTTAGGGTTAGGGTTAGGGTTAGGGTTAGGGTTAGGGTTAGGGTTAGGGTTAGGGTTAGGGTTAGGGTTAGGGTTAGGGTTAGGGTTAGGGTTAGGGTTAGGGTTAGGGTTAGGGTTAGGGTTAGGGTTAGGGTTAGGGTTAGGGTTAGGGTTAGGGTTAGGGTTAGGGTTAGGGTTAGGGTTAGGGTTAGGGTTAGGGTTAGGGTTAGGGTTAGGGTTAGGGTTAGGGTTAGGGTTAGGGTTAGGGTTAGGGTTAGGGTTAGGGTTAGGGTTAGGGTTAGGGTTAGGGTTAGGGTTAGGGTTAGGGTTAGGGTTAGGGTTAGGGTTAGGGTTAGGGTTAGGGTTAGGGTTAGGGTTAGGGTTAGGGTTAGGGTTAGGGTTAGGGTTAGGGTTAGGGTTAGGGTTAGGGTTAGGGTTAGGGTTAGGGTTAGGGTTAGGGTTAGGGTTAGGGTTAGGGTTAGGGTTAGGGTTAGGGTTAGGGTTAGGGTTAGGGTTAGGGTTAGGGTTAGGGTTAGGGTTAGGGTTAGGGTTAGGGTTAGGGTTAGGGTTAGGGTTAGGGTTAGGGTTAGGGTTAGGGTTAGGGTTAGGGTTAGGGTTAGGGTTAGGGTTAGGGTTAGGGTTAGGGTTAGGGTTAGGGTTAGGGTTAGGGTTAGGGTTAGGGTTAGGGTTAGGGTTAGGGTTAGGGTTAGGGTTAGGGTTAGGGTTAGGGTTAGGGTTAGGGTTAGGGTTAGGGT
>NW_026707746.1:0-21346 GCF_902713425.1 Acipenser ruthenus
ATCAAAAAAATTGTGTTTTCTTGACATGTTAACCTGTAAGCTATTTCTAAAGCTCGGGCATCGAAATTATGAAGAAATAAAATTGGCCAAAATTTATTTTTTTTCAACAGGTCCGGACCTGTCCACTTTTTCAGAAAAGGAGGTGTCTAAATTTGGGTAGTTTTGATCATCAAAAAATTGTGTTTTCTTGACATGTTAACCTGTAAGCTATTTCTAAAGCTCGGGCATCGAAATTATGAAGAAATAAAATTGGCCAAAATTTATTTTTTTTCAACAGGTCCGGACCTGTCCACTTTTTCAGAAAAGGAGGGTGTCTAAATTTGGGTAGTTTTGATCATCAAAAAATTGTGTTTTCTTGACATGTTAACCTGTAAGCTATTTCTAAAGCTCGGGCATCGAAATTATGAAGAAATAAAATTGGCCAAAATTTATTTTTTTTCAACAGGTCCGGACCTGTCCACTTTTTCAGAAAAGGAGGTGTCTAAATTTGGGTAGTTTTGATCATCAAAAAATTGTGTTTTCTTGACATGTTAACCTGTAAGCTATTTCTAAAGCTCGGGCATCGAAATTATGAAGAAATAAAATTGGCCAAAATTTTATTTTTTTTCAACAGGTCCGGACCTGTCCACTTTTTCAGAAAAGGAGGTGTCTAAATTTGGGTAGTTTTGATCATCAAAAAATTGTGTTTTCTTGACATGTTAACCTGTAAGCTATTTCTAAAGCTCGGGCATCGAAATTATGAAGAAATAAAATTGGCCAAAATTTTATTTTTTTTCAACAGGTCCGGACCTGTCCACTTTTTCAGAAAAGTGAGGTGTCTAAATTTGGGTAGTTTTGATCATCAAAAAATTGTGTTTTCTTGACATGTTAACCTGTAAGCTATTTCTAAAGCTCGGGCATCGAAATTATGAAGAAATAAAATTGGCCAAAATTTATTTTTTTTCAACAGGTCCGGACCTGTCCACTTTTTCAGAAAAGGAGGTGTCTAAATTTGGGTAGTTTTGATCATCAAAAAATTGTGTTTTCTTGACATGTTAACCTGTAAGCTATTTCTAAAGCTCGGGCATCGAAATTATGAAGAAATAAAATTGGCCAAAATTTATTTTTTTTCAACAGGTCCGGACCTGTCCACTTTTTCAGAAAAGTAGGTGTCTAAATTTGGGTAGTTTTGATCATCAAAAAATTGTGTTTTCTTGACATGTTAACCTGTAAGCTATTTCTAAAGCTCGGGCATCGAAATTATGAAGAAATAAAATTGGCCAAAATTTATTTTTTTTCAACAGGTCCGGACCTGTCCACTTTTTCAGAAAAGGAGGTGTCTAAATTTGGGTAGTTTTGATCATCAAAAAATTGTGTTTTCTTGACATGTTAACCTGTAAGCTATTTCTAAAGCTCGGGCATCGAAATTATGAAGAAATAAAATTGGCCAAAATTTTATTTTTTTCAACAGGTCCGGACCTGTCCACTTTTTCAGAAAAGTAGGTGTCTAAATTTGGGTAGTTTTGATCATCAAAAAATTGTGTTTTCTTGACATGTTAACCTGTAAGCTATTTCTAAAGCTCGGGCATCGAAATTATGAAGAAATAAAATTGGCCAAAATTTAATTTTTTTCAACAGGTCCGGACCTGTCCACTTTTTCAGAAAAGTAGGTGTCTAAATTTGGGTAGTTTTGATCATCAAAAAATTGTGTTTTCTTGACATGTTAACCTGTAAGCTATTTCTAAAGCTCGGGCATCGAAATTATGAAGAAATAAAATTGGCCAAAATTTATTTTTTTCAACAGGTCCGGACCTGTCCACTTTTTCAGAAAAGGAGGTGTCTAAATTTGGGTAGTTTTGATCATCAAAAAATTGTGTTTTCTTGACATGTTAACCTGTAAGCTATTTCTAAAGCTCGGGCATCGAAATTATGAAGAAATAAAATTGGCCAAAATTTAATTTTTTTCAACAGGTCCGGACCTGTCCACTTTTTCAGAAAAGTAGGTGTCTAAATTTGGGTAGTTTTGATCATCAAAAAATTGTGTTTTCTTGACATGTTAACCTGTAAGCTATTTCTAAAGCTCGGGCATCGAAATTATGAAGAAATAAAATTGGCCAAAATTTATTTTTTTTTCAACAGGTCCGGACCTGTCCACTTTTTCAGAAAAGGAGGTGTCTAAATTTGGGTAGTTTTGATCATCAAAAAATTGTGTTTTCTTGACATGTTAACCTGTAAGCTATTTCTAAAGCTCGGGCATCGAAATTATGAAGAAATAAAATTGGCCAAAATTTATTTTTTTTCAACAGGTCCGGACCTGTCCACTTTTTCAGAAAAGTAGGTGTCTAAATTTGGGTAGTTTTTGATCATCAAAAAATTGTGTTTTCTTGACATGTTAACCTGTAAGCTATTTCTAAAGCTCGGGCATCGAAATTATGAAGAAATAAAAATTGGCCAAAATTTATTTTTTTTCAACAGGTCCGGACCTGTCCACTTTTTCAGAAAAGGAGGTGTCTAAATTTGGGTAGTTTTGATCATCAAAAAATTGTGTTTTTCTTGACTGTTAACCTGTAAGCTATTTCTAAAGCTCGGGCATCGAAATTATGAAGAAATAAAATTGGCCAAAATTTTATTTTTTTTCAACAGGTCCGGACCTGTCCACTTTTTCAGAAAAGGTAGGTGTCTAAATTTGGGTGTTTTGATCATCAAAAAATTGTGTTTTCTTGACATGTTAACCTGTAAGCTATTTCTAAAGCTCGGGCATCGAAATTATGAAGAAATAAAATTGGCCAAAATTTAATTTTTTTCAACAGGTCCGGACCTGTCCACTTTTTCAGAAAAGTAGGGTGTCTAAATTTGGGTAGTTTTGATCATCAAAAAATTGTGTTTTCTTGACATGTTAACCTGTAAGCTATTTCTAAAGCTCGGGCATCGAAATTATGAAGAAATAAAATTGGCCAAAATTTATTTTTTTTCAACAGGTCCGGACCTGTCCACTTTTTCAGAAAAGGAAGGTGTCTAAATTTGGGTAGTTTTGATCATCAAAAAATTGTGTTTTCTTGACTGTTAACCTGTAAGCTATTTCTAAAGCTCGGGCATCGAAATTATGAAGAAATAAAATTGGCCAAAATTTTATTTTTTTCAACAGGTCCGGACCTGTCCACTTTTTCAGAAAAGTAGGTGTCTAAATTTGGGTAGTTTTGATCATCAAAAAATTGTGTTTTCTTGACATGTTAACCTGTAAGCTATTTCTAAAGCTCGGGCATCGAAATTATGAAGAAATAAAATTGGCCAAAATTTAATTTTTTTCAACAGGTCCGGACCTGTCCACTTTTTCAGAAAAGTAGGTGTCTAAATTTGGGTAGTTTTGATCATCAAAAAATTGTGTTTTCTTGACATGTTAACCTGTAAGCTATTTCTAAAGCTCGGGCATCGAAATTATGAAGAAATAAAATTGGCCAAAATTTAATTTTTTTCAACAGGTCCGGACCTGTCCACTTTTTCAGAAAAGTAGGTGTCTAAATTTGGGTAGTTTTGATCATCAAAAAATTGTGTTTTCTTGACATGTTAACCTGTAAGCTATTTCTAAAGCTCGGGCATCGAAATTATGAAGAAATAAAATTGGCCAAAATTTTATTTTTTTCAACAGGTCCGGACCTGTCCACTTTTTCAGAAAAGTAGGTGTCTAAATTTGGGTAGTTTTGATCATCAAAAAATTGTGTTTTCTTGACATGTTAACCTGTAAGCTATTTCTAAAGCTCGGGCATCGAAATTATGAAGAAATAAAATTGGCCAAAATTTAATTTTTTTCAACAGGTCCGGACCTGTCCACTTTTTCAGAAAAGTAGGTGTCTAAATTTGGGTAGTTTTGATCATCAAAAAATTGTGTTTTCTTGACATGTTAACCTGTAAGCTATTTCTAAAGCTCGGGCATCGAAATTATGAAGAAATAAAATTGGCCAAATTTATTTTTTTTTCAACAGGTCCGGACCCTGTCCACTTTTTCAGAAAAGGAGGTGTCTAAATTTGGGTAGTTTTGATCATCAAAAAATTGTGTTTTCTTGACATGTTAACCTGTAAGCTATTTCTAAAAGCTCGGGCATCGAAATTATGAAGAAATAAAATTGGCCAAAATTTATTTTTTTTCAACAGGTCCGGACCTGTCCACTTTTTCAGAAAAGGAGGTGTCTAAATTTGGGTAGTTTTGATCATCAAAAAATTGTGTTTTCTTGACATGTTAACCTGTAAGCTATTTCTAAAGCTCGGGCATCGAAATTATGAAGAAATAAAATTGGCCAAAATTTATTTTTTTTTCAACAGGTCCGGACCTGTCCACTTTTTCAGAAAAGGAGGTGTCTAAATTTGGGTAGTTTTGATCATCAAAAAATTGTGTTTTCTTGACATGTTAACCTGTAAGCTATTTCTAAAGCTCGGGCATCGAAATTATGAAGAAATAAAATTGGCCAAAATTTTATTTTTTTTCAACAGGTCCGGACCTGTCCACTTTTTCAGAAAAGGAGGTGTCTAAATTTGGGTAGTTTTGATCATCAAAAAATTGTGTTTTCTTGACATGTTAACCTGTAAGCTATTTCTAAAGCTCGGGCATCGAAATTATGAAGAAATAAAATTGGCCAAAATTTATTTTTTTTCAACAGGTCCGGACCTGTCCACTTTTTCAGAAAAGGAGTGGTGTCTAAATTTGGGTATTTTTTGATCATCAAAAAATTGTGTTTTCTTGACATGTTAACCTGTAAGCTATTTCTAAAGCTCGGGCATCGAAATTATGAAGAAATAAAATTGGCCAAAATTTATTTTTTTTCAACAGGTCCGGACCTGTCCACTTTTTCAGAAAAGTAGGTGTCTAAATTTGGGTAGTTTTGATCATCAAAAAATTGTGTTTTCTTGACATGTTAACCTGTAAGCTATTTCTAAAGCTCGGGCATCGAAATTATGAAGAAATAAAATTGGCCAAAATTTAATTTTTTTCAACAGGTCCGGACCTGTCCACTTTTTCAGAAAAGTAGGTGTCTAAATTTGGGTAGTTTTGATCATCAATAAAATTGTGTTTTCTTGACATGTTAACCTGTAAGCTATTTCTAAAGCTCGGGCATCGAAATTATGAAGAAATAAAATTGGCCAAAATTTATTTTTTTTCAACAGGTCCGGACCTGTCCACTTTTTCAGAAAAGGAGGTGTCTAAATTTGGGTAGTTTTGATCATCAAAAAATTGTGTTTTCTTGACATGTTAACCTGTAAGCTATTTCTAAAGCTCGGGCATCGAAATTATGAAGAAATAAAATTGGCCAAAATTTATTTTTTTTCAACAGGTCCGGACCTGTCCACTTTTTCAGAAAAGTAGGTGTCTAAATTTGGGTAGTTTTGATCATCAAAAAATTGTGTTTTCTTGACATGTTAACCTGTAAGCTATTTCTAAAGCTCGGGCATCGAAATTATGAAGAAATAAAATTGGCCAAAATTTATTTTTTTTCAACAGGTCCGGACCTGTCCACTTTTTCAGAAAAGGAGGTGTCTAAATTTGGGTAGTTTTGATCATCAAAAAATTGTGTTTTCTTGACATGTTAACCTGTAAGCTATTTCTAAAGCTCGGGCATCGAAATTATGAAGAAATAAAATTGGCCAAAATTTTATTTTTTTCAACAGGTCCGGACCTGTCCACTTTTTCAGAAAAGTAGGTGTCTAAATTTGGGTAGTTTTGATCATCAAAAAATTGTGTTTTCTTGACATGTTAACCTGTAAGCTATTTCTAAAGCTCGGGCATCGAAATTATGAAGAAATAAAATTGGCCAAAATTTAATTTTTTTCAACAGGTCCGGACCTGTCCACTTTTTCAGAAAAGTAGGTGTCTAAATTTGGGTAGTTTTGATCATCAAAAAATTGTGTTTTCTTGACATGTTAACCTGTAAGCTATTTCTAAAGCTCGGGCATCGAAATTATGAAGAAATAAAATTGGCCAAAATTTAATTTTTTTCAACAGGTCCGGACCTGTCCACTTTTTCAGAAAAGTAGGTGTCTAAATTTGGGTAGTTTTGATCATCAAAAAATTGTGTTTTCTTGACATGTTAACCTGTAAGCTATTTCTAAAGCTCGGGCATCGAAATTATGAAGAAATAAAATTGG
Source organism: Acipenser ruthenus (assembly GCF_902713425.1). Classification (NCBI taxonomy): domain Eukaryota; kingdom Metazoa; phylum Chordata; class Actinopteri; order Acipenseriformes; family Acipenseridae; genus Acipenser; species Acipenser ruthenus. The sequence continues at coordinate 6,115 of NW_026707746.1, forward strand.
CCAAAATTTATTTTTTTTCAACAGGTCCGGACCTGTCCACTTTTTCAGAAAAGGAGGTGTCTAAATTTGGGTAGTTTTGATCATCAAAAAATTGTGTTTTCTTGACATGTTAACCTGTAAGCTATTTCTAAAGCTCGGGCATCGAAATTATGAAGAAATAAAATTGGCCAAAATTTTATTTTTTTCAACAGGTCCGGACCTGTCCACTTTTTCAGAAAAGGAGGTGTCTAAATTTGGGTAGTTTTGATCATCAAAAAATTGTGTTTTCTTGACATGTTAACCTGTAAGCTATTTCTAAAGCTCGGGCATCGAAATTATGAAGAAATAAAATTTGCCAAAATTTAATTTTTTTCAACAGGTCCGGACCTGTCCACTTTTTCAGAAAAGGAGGTGTCTAAATTTGGGTATTTTTGATCATCAAAAAATTGTGTTTTCTTGACATGTTAACCTGTAAGCTATTTCTAAAGCTCGGGCATCGAAATTATGAAGAAATAAAATTGGCCAAAATTTATTTTTTTTCAACAGGTCCGGACCTGTCCACTTTTTCAGAAAAGTAGGTGTCTAAATTTGGGTAGTTTTGATCATCAAAAAATTGTGTTTTCTTGACATGTTAACCTGTAAGCTATTTCTAAAGCTCGGGCATCGAAATTATGAAGAAATAAAATTGGCCAAAATTTTATTTTTTTTCAACAGGTCCGGACCTGTCCACTTTTTCAGAAAAGTAGGTGTCTAAATTTGGGTAGTTTTGATCATCAAAAAATTGTGTTTTCTTGACATGTTAAACTGTAAGCTATTTCTAAAGCTCGGGCATCGAAATTATGAAGAAATAAAATTGGCCAAAATTTAATTTTTTTCAACAGGTCCGGACCTGTCCACTTTTTCAGAAAAGTAGGTGTCTAAATTTGGGTAGTTTTGATCATCAAAAAATTGTGTTTTCTTGACATGTTAACCTGTAAGCTATTTCTAAAGCTCGGGCATCGAAATTATGAAGAAATAAAATTGGCCAAAATTTATTTTTTTTCAACAGGTCCGGACCTGTCCACTTTTTCAGAAAAGGAGGTGTCTAAATTTGGGTAGTTTTGATCATCAAAAAATTGTGTTTTCTTGACATGTTAACCTGTAAGCTATTTCTAAAGCTCGGGCATCGAAATTATGAAGAAATAAAATTGGCCATAATTTATTTTTTTTCAACAGGTCCGGACCTGTCCACTTTTTCAGAAAAGGAGGTGTCTAAATTTGGGTAGTTTTGATCATCAAAAAATTGTGTTTTCTTGACATGTTAACCTGTAAGCTATTTCTAAAGCTCGGGCATCGAAATTATGAAGAAATAAAATTGGCCAAAATTTATTTTTTTCAAAAGGTCCGGACCTGTCCACTTTTTCAGAAAAGGAGGTGTCTAAATTTGGGTAGTTTTGATCATCAAAAAATTGTGTTTTCTTGACATGTTAACCTGTAAGCTATTTCTAAAGCTCGGGCATCGAAATTATGAAGAAATAAAATTGGCCAAAATTTATTTTTTTTCAACAGGTCCGGACCTGTCCACTTTTTCAGAAAAGGAGGTGTCTAAATTTGGGTAGTTTTGATCATCAAAAAATTGTGTTTTCTTGACATGTTAACCTGTAAGCTATTTCTAAAGCTCGGGCATCGAAATTATGAAGAAATAAAATTGGCCAAAATTTATTTTTTTTCAAAAGGTCCGGACCTGTCCACTTTTTCAGAAAAGTAGGTGTCTAAATTTGGGTAGTTTTGATCATCAAAAAATTGTGTTTTCTTGACATGTTAACCTGTAAGCTATTTCTAAAGCTCGGGCATCGAAATTATGAAGAAATAAAATTGGCCAAAATTTATTTTTTTTCAACAGGTCCGGACCTGTCCACTTTTTCAGAAAAGGAGGTGTCTAAATTTGGGTAGTTTTGATCATCAAAAAATTGTGTTTTCTTGACATGTTAACCTGTAAGCTATTTCTAAAGCTCGGGCATCGAAATTATGAAGAAATAAAATTGGCCAAAATTTATTTTTTTTCAACAGGTACGGACCTGTCCACTTTTTCAGAAAAGGAGGTGTCTAAATTTGGGTAGATTTGATCATCAAAAAATTGTGTTTTCTTGACATGTTAACCTGTAAGCTATTTCTAAAGCTCGGGCATCGAAATTATGAAGAAATAAAATTGGCCAAAATTTATTTTTTTTCAACAGGTCCGGACCTGTCCACTTTTTCAGAAAAGGAGGTGTCTAAATTTGGGTAGTTTTGATCATCAAAAAATTGTGTTTTCTTGACATGTTAACCTGTAAGCTATTTCTAAAGCTCGGGCATCGAAATTATGAAGAAATAAAATTGGCCAAAATTTAATTTTTTTCAACAGGTCCGGACCTGTCAACTTTTTCAGAAAAGTAGGTGTCTAAATTTGGGTAGTTTTGATCATCAAAAAATTGTGTTTTCTTGACATGTTAACCTGTAAGCTATTTCTAAAGCTCGGGCATCGAAATTATGAAGAAATAAAATTGGCCAAAATTTATTTTTTTTCAACAGGTCCGGACCTGTCCACTTTTTCAGAAAAGGAGGTGTCTAAATTTGGGTAGTTTTGATCATCAAAAAATTGTGTTTTCTTGACATGTTAACCTGTAAGCTATTTCTAAAGCTCGGGCATCGAAATTATGAAGAAATAAAATTGGCCAAAATTTAATTTTTTTCAACAGGTCCGGACCTGTCCACTTTTTCAGAAAAGGAGGTGTCTAAATTTGGGTAGTTTTGATCATCAAAAAATTGTGTTTTCTTGACATGTTAACCTGTAAGCTATTTCTAAAGCTCGGGCATCGAAATTATGAAGAAATAAAATTGGCCAAAATTTAATTTTTTTCAACAGGTCCGGACCTGTCCACTTTTTCAGAAAAGGAGGTGTCTAAATTTGGGTAGTTTTGATCATCAAAAAATTGTGTTTTCTTGACATGTTAACCTGTAAGCTATTTCTAAAGCTCGGGCATCGAAATTATGAAGAAATAAAATTGGCCAAAATTTATTTTTTTTCAACAGGTCCGGACCTGTCCACTTTTTCAGAAAAGGAGGTGTCTAAATTTGGGTAGTTTTGATCATCAAAAAATTGTGTTTTCTTGACATGTTAACCTGTAAGCTATTTCTAAAGCTCGGGCATCGAAATTATGAAGAAATAAAATTGGCCAAAATTTATTTTTTTTCAACAGGTCCGGACCTGTCCACTTTTTCAGAAAAGTAGGTGTCTAAATTTGGGTAGTTTTGATCATCAAAAAATTGTGTTTTCTTGACATGTTAACCTGTAAGCTATTTCTAAAGCTCGGGCATCGAAATTATGAAGAAATAAAAATGGCCAAAATTTATTTTTTTTCAACAGGTCCGGACCTGTCCACTTTTTCAGAAAAGGAGGTGTCTAAATTTGGGTAGTTTTGATCATCAAAAAATTGTGTTTTCTTGACATGTTAACCTGTAAGCTATTTCTAAAGCTCGGGCATCGAAATTATGAAGAAATAAAATTGGCCAAAATTTATTTTTTTTCAACAGGTCCGGACCTGTCCACTTTTTCAGAAAAGGAGGTGTCTAAATTTGGGTAGTTTTGATCATCAAAAAATTGTGTTTTCTGACATGTTAACCTGTAAGCTATTTCTAAAGCTCGGGCATCGAAATTATGAAGAAATAAAATTGGCCAAAATTTTATTTTTTTCAACAGGTCCGGACCTGTCCACTTTTTCAGAAAAGGAGGTGTCTAAATTTGGGTAGTTTTGATCATCAAAAAATTGTGTTTTCTTGACATGTTAACCTGTAAGCTATTTCTAAAGCTCGGGCATCGAAATTATGAAGAAATAAAATTGGCCAAAATTTATTTTTTTTCAACAGGTCCGGACCTGTCCACTTTTTCAGAAAAGGAGGTGTCTAAATTTGGGTAGTTTTGATCATCAAAAAATTGTGTTTTCTGACATGTTAACCTGTAAGCTATTTCTAAAGCTCGGGCATCGAAATTATGAAGAAATAAAATTGGCCAAAATTTTATTTTTTTCAACAGGTCCGGACCTGTCCACTTTTTCAGAAAAGGAGGTGTCTAAATTTGGGTAGTTTTGATCATCAAAAAATTGTGTTTTCTTGACATGTTAACCTGTAAGCTATTTCTAAAGCTCGGGCATCGAAATTATGAAGAAATAAAATTGGCCAAAATTTATTTTTTTTCAACAGCTCCGGACCTGTCCACTTTTTCAGAAAAGGAGGTGTCTAAATTTGGGTAGATTTGATCATCAAAAAATTGTGTTTTCTTGACATGTTAACCTGTAAGCTATTTCTAAAGCTCGGGCATCAAAATTATGAAGAAATAAAATTGGCCAAAATTTATTTTTTTTCAACAGGTCCGGACCTGTCCACTTTTTCAGAAAAGGAGGTGTCTAAATTTGGGTAGTTTTGATCATCAAAAAATTGTGTTTTCTTGACATGTTAACCTGTAAGCTATTTCTAAAGCTCGGGCATCGAAATTATGAAGAAATAAAATTGGCCAAAATTTAATTTTTTTCAACAGGTCCGGACCTGTCCACTTTTTCAGAAAAGTAGGTGTCTAAATTTGGGTAGTTTTGATCATCAAAAAATTGTGTTTTCTTGACATGTTAACCTGTAAGCTATTTCTAAAGCTCGGGCATCGAAATTATGAAGAAATAAAATTGGCCAAAATTTAATTTTTTTCAACAGGTCCGGACCTGTCCACTTTTTCAGAAAAGGAGGTGTCTAAATTTGGGTAGTTTTGATCATCAAAAAATTGTGTTTTCTTGACATGTTAACCTGTAAGCTATTTCTAAAGCTCGGGCATCGAAATTATGAAGAAATAAAATTGGCCAAAATTTAATTTTTTTCAACAGGTCCGGACCTGTCCACTTTTTCAGAAAAGGAGGTGTCTAAATTTGGGTAGTTTTGATCATCAAAAAATTGTGTTTTCTTGACATGTTAACCTGTAAGCTATTTCTAAAGCTCGGGCATCGAAATTATGAAGAAATAAAATTGGCCAAAATTTTATTTTTTTCAACAGGTCCGGACCTGTCCACTTTTTCAGAAAAGGAGGTGTCTAAATTTGGGTAGTTTTGATCATCAAAAAATTGTGTTCTCTTGACATGTTAACCTGTAAGCTATTTCTAAAGCTCGGGCATCAAAATTATGAAGAAATAAAATTGGCCAAAATTTATTTTTTTTCAACAGGTCCGGACCTGTCCACTTTTTCAGAAAAGGAGGTGTCTAAATTTGGGTATTTTTGATCATCAAAAAATTGTGTTTTCTTGACATGTTAACCTGTAAGCTATTTCTAAAGCTCGGGCATCGAAATTATGAAGAAATAAAATTGGCCAAAATTTATTTTTTTTCAACAGGTCCGGACCTGTCCACTTTTTCAGAAAAGTAGGTGTCTAAATTTGGGTAGTTTTGATCATCAAAAAATTGTGTTTTCTTGACATGTTAACCTGTAAGCTATTTCTAAAGCTCGGGCATCGAAATTATGAAGAAATAAAATTGGCCAAAATTTAATTTTTTTCAACAGGTCCGGACCTGTCCACTTTTTCAGAAAAGTAGGTGTCTAAATTTGGGTAGTTTTGATCATCAAAAAATTGTGTTTTCTTGACATGTTAACCTGTAAGCTATTTCTAAAGCTCGGGCATCGAAATTATGAAGAAATAAAATTGGCCAAAATTTATTTTTTTTCAACAGGTCCGGACCTGTCCACTTTTTCAGAAAAGGAGGTGTCTAAATTTGGGTAGTTTTGATCATCAAAAAATTGTGTTTTCTTGACATGTTAACCTGTAAGCTATTTCTAAAGCTCGGGCATCGAAATTATGAAGAAATAAAATTGGCCAAAATTTATTTTTTTTCAACAGGTCCGGACCTGTCCACTTTTTCAGAAAAGTAGGTGTCTAAATTTGGGTAGTTTTGATCATCAAAAAATTGTGTTTTCTTGACATGTTAACCTGTAAGCTATTTCTAAAGCTCGGGCATCGAAATTATGAAGAAATAAAATTGGCCAAAATTTATTTTTTTTCAACAGGTCCGGACCTGTCCACTTTTTCAGAAAAGGAGGTGTCTAAATTTGGGTAGTTTTGATCATCAAAAAATTGTGTTTTCTTGACATGTTAACCTGTAAGCTATTTCTAAAGCTCGGGCATCGAAATTATGAAGAAATAAAATTGGCCAAAATTTTATTTTTTTCAACAGGTCCGGACCTGTCCACTTTTTCAGAAAAGTAGGTGTCTAAATTTGGGTAGTTTTGATCATCAAAAAATTGTGTTTTCTTGACATGTTAACCTGTAAGCTATTTCTAAAGCTCGGGCATCGAAATTATGAAGAAATAAAATTGGCCAAAATTTAATTTTTTTCAACAGGTCCGGACCTGTCCACTTTTTCAGAAAAGTAGGTGTCTAAATTTGGGTAGTTTTGATCATCAAAAAATTGTGTTTTCTTGACATGTTAACCTGTAAGCTATTTCTAAAGCTCGGGCATCGAAATTATGAAGAAATAAAATTGGCCAAAATTTAATTTTTTTCAACAGGTCCGGACCTGTCCACTTTTTCAGAAAAGTAGGTGTCTAAATTTGGGTAGTTTTGATCATCAAAAAATTGTGTTTTCTTGACATGTTAACCTGTAAGCTATTTCTAAAGCTCGGGCATCGAAATTATGAAGAAATAAAATTGGCCAAAATTTATTTTTTTTCAACAGGTCCGGACCTGTCCACTTTTTCAGAAAAGGAGGTGTCTAAATTTGGGTAGTTTTGATCATCAAAAAATTGTGTTTTCTTGACATGTTAACCTGTAAGCTATTTCTAAAGCTCGGGCATCGAAATTATGAAGAAATAAAATTGGCCAAAATTTTATTTTTTTCAACAGGTCCGGACCTGTCCACTTTTTCAGAAAAGGAGGTGTCTAAATTTGGGTAGTTTTGATCATCAAAAAATTGTGTTTTCTTGACATGTTAACCTGTAAGCTATTTCTAAAGCTCGGGCATCGAAATTATGAAGAAATAAAATTTGCCAAAATTTAATTTTTTTCAACAGGTCCGGACCTGTCCACTTTTTCAGAAAAGGAGGTGTCTAAATTTGGGTATTTTTGATCATCAAAAAATTGTGTTTTCTTGACATGTTAACCTGTAAGCTATTTCTAAAGCTCGGGCATCGAAATTATGAAGAAATAAAATTGGCCAAAATTTATTTTTTTTCAACAGGTCCGGACCTGTCCACTTTTTCAGAAAAGTAGGTGTCTAAATTTGGGTAGTTTTGATCATCAAAAAATTGTGTTTTCTTGACATGTTAACCTGTAAGCTATTTCTAAAGCTCGGGCATCGAAATTATGAAGAAATAAAATTGGCCAAAATTTTATTTTTTTCAACAGGTCCGGACCTGTCCACTTTTTCAGAAAAGTAGGTGTCTAAATTTGGGTAGTTTTGATCATCAAAAAATTGTGTTTTCTTGACATGTTAAACTGTAAGCTATTTCTAAAGCTCGGGCATCGAAATTATGAAGAAATAAAATTGGCCAAAATTTAATTTTTTTCAACAGGTCCGGACCTGTCCACTTTTTCAGAAAAGTAGGTGTCTAAATTTGGGTAGTTTTGATCATCAAAAAATTGTGTTTTCTTGACATGTTAACCTGTAAGCTATTTCTAAAGCTCGGGCATCGAAATTATGAAGAAATAAAATTGGCCAAAATTTATTTTTTTTCAACAGGTCCGGACCTGTCCACTTTTTCAGAAAAGAAGGTGTCTAAATTTGGGTAGTTTTGATCATCAAAAAATTGTGTTTTCTTGACATGTTAACCTGTAAGCTATTTCTAAAGCTCGGGCATCGAAATTATGAAGAAATAAAATTGGCCATAATTTATTTTTTTCAACAGGTCCGGACCTGTCCACTTTTTCAGAAAAGGAGGTGTCTAAATTTGGGTAGTTTTGATCATCAAAAAATTGTGTTTTCTTGACATGTTAACCTGTAAGCTATTTCTAAAGCTCGGGCATCGAAATTATGAAGAAATAAAATTGGCCAAAATTTATTTTTTTCAAAAGGTCCGGACCTGTCCACTTTTTCAGAAAAGGAGGTGTCTAAATTTGGGTAGTTTTGATCATCAAAAAATTGTGTTTTCTTGACATGTTAACCTGTAAGCTATTTCTAAAGCTCGGGCATCGAAATTATGAAGAAATAAAATTGGCCAAAATTTATTTTTTTTCAACAGGTCCGGACCTGTCCACTTTTTCAGAAAAGGAGGTGTCTAAATTTGGGTAGTTTTGATCATCAAAAAATTGTGTTTTCTTGACATGTTAACCTGTAAGCTATTTCTAAAGCTCGGGCATCGAAATTATGAAGAAATAAAATTGGCCAAAATTTATTTTTTTTCAAAAGGTCCGGACCTGTCCACTTTTTCAGAAAAGTAGGTGTCTAAATTTGGGTAGTTTTGATCATCAAAAAATTGTGTTTTCTTGACATGTTAACCTGTAAGCTATTTCTAAAGCTCGGGCATCGAAATTATGAAGAAATAAAATTGGCCAAAATTTATTTTTTTTCAACAGGTCCGGACCTGTCCACTTTTTCAGAAAAGGAGGTGTCTAAATTTGGGTAGTTTTGATCATCAAAAAATTGTGTTTTCTTGACATGTTAACCTGTAAGCTATTTCTAAAGCTCGGGCATCGAAATTATGAAGAAATAAAATTGGCCAAAATTTATTTTTTTTCAACAGGTACGGACCTGTCCACTTTTTCAGAAAAGGAGGTGTCTAAATTTGGGTAGATTTGATCATCAAAAAATTGTGTTTTCTTGACATGTTAACCTGTAAGCTATTTCTAAAGCTCGGGCATCGAAATTATGAAGAAATAAAATTGGCCAAAATTTATTTTTTTTCAACAGGTCCGGACCTGTCCACTTTTTCAGAAAAGGAGGTGTCTAAATTTGGGTAGTTTTGATCATCAAAAAATTGTGTTTTCTTGACATGTTAACCTGTAAGCTATTTCTAAAGCTCGGGCATCGAAATTATGAAGAAATAAAATTGGCCAAAATTTTATTTTTTTCAACAGGTCCGGACCTGTCCACTTTTTCAGAAAAGTAGGTGTCTAAATTTGGGTAGTTTTGATCCTCAAAAAATTGTGTTTTCTTGACATGTTAACCTGTAAGCTATTTCTAAAGCTCGGGCATCGAAATTATGAAGAAATAAAATTGGCCAAAATTTATTTTTTTTCAACAGGTCCGGACCTGTCCACTTTTTCAGAAAAGGAGGTGTCTAAATTTGGGTAGTTTTGATCATCAAAAAATTGTGTTTTCTTGACATGTTAACCTGTAAGCTATTTCTAAAGCTCGGGCATCGAAATTATGAAGAAATAAAATTGGCCAAAATTTTATTTTTTTCAACAGGTCCGGACCTGTCCACTTTTTCAGAAAAGGAGGTGTCTAAATTTGGGTAGTTTTGATCATCAAAAAATTGTGTTTTCTTGACATGTTAACCTGTAAGCTATTTCTAAAGCTCGGGCATCGAAATTATGAAGAAATAAAATTGGCCAAAATTTAATTTTTTTCAACAGGTCCGGACCTGTCCACTTTTTCAGAAAAGGAGGTGTCTAAATTTGGGTAGTTTTGATCATCAAAAAATTGTGTTTTCTTGACATGTTAACCTGTAAGCTATTTCTAAAGCTCGGGCATCGAAATTATGAAGAAATAAAATTGGCCAAAATTTATTTTTTTTCAACAGGTCCGGACCTGTCCACTTTTTCAGAAAAGGAGGTGTCTAAATTTGGGTAGTTTTGATCATCAAAAAATTGTGTTTTCTTGACATGTTAACCTGTAAGCTATTTCTAAAGCTCGGGCATCGAAATTATGAAGAAATAAAATTGGCCAAAATTTATTTTTTTTCAACAGGTCCGGACCTGTCCACTTTTTCAGAAAAGTAGGTGTCTAAATTTGGGTAGTTTTGATCATCAAAAAATTGTGTTTTCTTGACATGTTAACCTGTAAGCTATTTCTAAAGCTCGGGCATCGAAATTATGAAGAAATAAAAATGGCCAAAATTTATTTTTTTTCAACAGGTCCGGACCTGTCCACTTTTTCAGAAAAGGAGGTGTCTAAATTTGGGTAGTTTTGATCATCAAAAAATTGTGTTTTCTTGACATGTTAACCTGTAAGCTATTTCTAAAGCTCGGGCATCGAAATTATGAAGAAATAAAATTGGCCAAAATTTATTTTTTTTCAACAGGTCCGGACCTGTCCACTTTTTCAGAAAAGGAGGTGTCTAAATTTGGGTAGTTTTGATCATCAAAAAATTGTGTTTTCTGACATGTTAACCTGTAAGCTATTTCTAAAGCTCGGGCATCGAAATTATGAAGAAATAAAATTGGCCAAAATTTTATTTTTTTCAACAGGTCCGGACCTGTCCACTTTTTCAGAAAAGGAGGTGTCTAAATTTGGGTAGTTTTGATCATCAAAAAATTGTGTTTTCTTGACATGTTAACCTGTAAGCTATTTCTAAAGCTCGGGCATCGAAATTATGAAGAAATAAAATTGGCCAAAATTTATTTTTTTTCAACAGGTCCGGACCTGTCCACTTTTTCAGAAAAGGAGGTGTCTAAATTTGGGTAGTTTTGATCATCAAAAAATTGTGTTTTCTGACATGTTAACCTGTAAGCTATTTCTAAAGCTCGGGCATCGAAATTATGAAGAAATAAAATTGGCCAAAATTTTATTTTTTTCAACAGGTCCGGACCTGTCCACTTTTTCAGAAAAGGAGGTGTCTAAATTTGGGTAGTTTTGATCATCAAAAAATTGTGTTTTCTTGACATGTTAACCTGTAAGCTATTTCTAAAGCTCGGGCATCGAAATTATGAAGAAATAAAATTGGCCAAAATTTATTTTTTTTCAACAGCTCCGGACCTGTCCACTTTTTCAGAAAAGGAGGTGTCTAAATTTGGGTAGATTTGATCATCAAAAAATTGTGTTTTCTTGACATGTTAACCTGTAAGCTATTTCTAAAGCTCGGGCATCAAAATTATGAAGAAATAAAATTGGCCAAAATTTATTTTTTTTCAACAGGTCCGGACCTGTCCACTTTTTCAGAAAAGGAGGTGTCTAAATTTGGGTAGTTTTGATCATCAAAAAATTGTGTTTTCTTGACATGTTAACCTGTAAGCTATTTCTAAAGCTCGGGCATCGAAATTATGAAGAAATAAAATTGGCCAAAATTTAATTTTTTTCAACAGGTCCGGACCTGTCCACTTTTTCAGAAAAGTAGGTGTCTAAATTTGGGTAGTTTTGATCATCAAAAAATTGTGTTTTCTTGACATGTTAACCTGTAAGCTATTTCTAAAGCTCGGGCATCGAAATTATGAAGAAATAAAATTGGCCAAAATTTATTTTTTTTCAACAGGTCCGGACCTGTCCACTTTTTCAGAAAAGGAGGTGTCTAAATTTGGGTAGTTTTGATCATCAAAAAATTGTGTTTTCTTGACATGTTAACCTGTAAGCTATTTCTAAAGCTCGGGCATCGAAATTATGAAGAAATAAAATTGGCCATAATTTATTTTTTTCAACAGGTCCGGACCTGTCCACTTTTTCAGAAAAGGAGGTGTCTAAATTTGGGTAGTTTTGATCATCAAAAAATTGTGTTTTCTTGACATGTTAACCTGTAAGCTATTTCTAAAGCTCGGGCATCGAAATTATGAAGAAATAAAATTGGCCAAAATTTATTTTTTTCAAAAGGTCCGGACCTGTCCACTTTTTCAGAAAAGGAGGTGTCTAAATTTGGGTAGTTTTGATCATCAAAAAATTGTGTTTTCTTGACATGTTAACCTGTAAGCTATTTCTAAAGCTCGGGCATCGAAATTATGAAGAAATAAAATTGGCCAAAATTTATTTTTTTTCAACAGGTCCGGACCTGTCCACTTTTTCAGAAAAGGAGGTGTCTAAATTTGGGTAGTTTTGATCATCAAAAAATTGTGTTTTCTTGACATGTTAACCTGTAAGCTATTTCTAAAGCTCGGGCATCGAAATTATGAAGAAATAAAATTGGCCAAAATTTATTTTTTTTCAAAAGGTCCGGACCTGTCCACTTTTTCAGAAAAGTAGGTGTCTAAATTTGGGTAGTTTTGATCATCAAAAAATTGTGTTTTCTTGACATGTTAACCTGTAAGCTATTTCTAAAGCTCGGGCATCGAAATTATGAAGAAATAAAATTGGCCAAAATTTATTTTTTTTCAACAGGTCCGGACCTGTCCACTTTTTCAGAAAAGGAGGTGTCTAAATTTGGGTAGTTTTGATCATCAAAAAATTGTGTTTTCTTGACATGTTAACCTGTAAGCTATTTCTAAAGCTCGGGCATCGAAATTATGAAAAAATAAAATTGGCCAAAATTTAATTTTTTTCAACAGGTCCGGACCTGTCCACTTTTTCAGAAAAGGAGGTGTCTAAATTTGGGTAGTTTTGATCATCAAAAAATTGTGTTTTCTTGACATGTTAACCTGTAAGCTATTTCTAAAGCTCGGGCATCGAAATTATGAAGAAATAAAATTGGCCAAAATTTATTTTTTTTCAAAAGGTCCGGACCTGTCCACTTTTTCAGAAAAGGAGGTGTCTAAATTTGGGTAGTTTTGATCATCAAAAAATTGTGTTTTCTTGACATGTTAACCTGTAAGCTATTTCTAAAGCTCGGGCATCGAAATTATGAAGAAATAAAATTGGCCAAAATTTATTTTTTTTCAACAGGTCCGGACCTGTCCACTTTTTCAGAAAAGGAGGTGTCTAAATTTGGGTAGTTTTGATCATCAAAAAATTGTGTTTTCTTGACATGTTAACCTGTAAGCTATTTCTAAAGCTCGGGCATCGAAATTATGAAGAAATAAAATTGGCCAAAATTTTATTTTTTTCAACAGGTCCGGACCTGTCCACTTTTTCAGAAAAGTAGGTGTCTAAATTTGGGTAGTTTTGATCATCAAAAAATTGTGTTTTCTTGACATGTTAACCTGTAAGCTATTTCTAAAGCTCGGGCATCGAAATTATGAAGAAATAAAATTGGCCAAAATTTATTTTTTTTCAAAAGGTCCGGACCTGTCCACTTTTTCAGAAAAGGAGGTGTCTAAATTTGGGTAGTTTTGATCATCAAAAAATTGTGTTTTCTTGACATGTTAACCTGTAAGCTATTTCTAAAGCTCGGGCATCGAAATTATGAAGAAATAAAATTGGCCAAAATTTATTTTTTTTCAACAGGTCCGGACCTGTCCACTTTTTCAGAAAAGGAGGTGTCTAAATTTGGGTAGTTTTGATCATCAAAAAATTGTGTTTTCTTGACATGTTAACCTGTAAGCTATTTCTAAAGCTCGGGCATCGAAATTATGAAGAAATAAAATTGGCCAAAATTTTATTTTTTTCAACAGGTCCGGACCTGTCCACTTTTTCAGAAAAGGAGGTGTCTAAATTTGGGTAGTTTTGATCATCAAAAAATTGTGTTTTCTTGACATGTTAACCTGTAAGCTATTTCTAAAGCTCGGGCATCGAAATTATGAAGAAATAAAATTGGCCAAAATTTAATTTTTTTCAACAGGTCCGGACCTGTCCACTTTTTCAGAAAAGTAGGTGTCTAAATTTGGGTAGTTTTGATCATCAAAAAATTGTGTTTTCTTGACATGTTAACCTGTAAGCTATTTCTAAAGCTCGGGCATCGAAATTATGAAGAAATAAAATTGGCCAAAATTAAATTTTTTTCAACAGGTCCGGACCTGTCCACTTTTTCAGAAAAGGAGGTGTCTAAATTTGGGTAGTTTTGATCATCAAAAAATTGTGTTTTCTTGACATGTTAACCTGTAAGCTATTTCTAAAGCTCGGGCATCGAAATTATGAAGAAATAAAATTGGCCAAAATTTTATTTTTTTCAACAGGTCCTGACCTGTCCACTTTTTCAGAAAAGTAGGTGTCTAAATTTGGGTAGTTTTGATCATCAAAAAATTGTGTTTTCTTGACATGTTAACCTGTAAGCTATTTCTAAAGCTCGGGCATCGAAATTATGAAGAAATAAAATTGGCCAAAATTTATTTTTTTTCAACAGGTCCGGACCTGTCCACTTTTTCAGAAAAGGAGGTGTCTAAATTTGGGTAGTTTTGATCATCAAAAAATTGTGTTTTCTTGACATGTTAACCTGTAAGCTATTTCTAAAGCTCGGGCATCAAAATTATGAAGAAATAAAATTGGCCAAAATTTAATTTTTTTCAACAGGTCCGGACCTGTCCACTTTTTCAGAAAAGGAGGTGTCTAAATTTGGGTAGTTTTGATCATCAAAAAATTGTGTTTTCTTGACATGTTAACCTGTAAGCTATTTCTAAAGCTCGGGCATCAAAATTATGAAGAAATAAAATTGGCCAAAATTTATTTTTTTTCAACAGGTCCGGACCTGTCCACTTTTTCAGAAAAGGAGGTGTCTAAATTTGGGTAGTTTTGATCATCAAAAAATTGTGTTTTCTTGACATGTTAACCTGTAAGCTATTTCTAAAGCTCGGGCATCGAAATTATGAAGAAATAAAATTGGCCAAAATTTAATTTTTTTCAACAGGTCCGGACCTGTCCACTTTTTTCAGAAAAGGAGGTGTCTAAATTTGGGTAGTTTTGATCATCAAAAAATTGTGTTTTCTTGACATGTTAACCTGTAAGCTATTTCTAAAGCTCGGGCATCGAAATTATGAAGAAATAAAATTGGCCAAAATTTAATTTTTTCAACAGGTCCGGACCTGTCCACTTTTTCAGAAAAGGAGGTGTCTAAATTTGGGTAGTTTTGATCATCAAAAAATTGTGTTTTCTTGACATGTTAACCTGTAAGCTATTTCTAAAGCTCGGGCATCGAAATTATGAAGAAATAAAATTGGCCAAAATTTTATTTTTTTCAACAGGTCCGGACCTGTCCACTTTTTCAGAAAAGTAGGTGTCTAAATTTGGGTAGTTTTGATCATCAAAAAATTGTGTTTTCTTGACATGTTAACCTGTAAGCTATTTCTAAAGCTCGGGCATCGAAATTATGAAGAAATAAAATTGGCCAAAATTTATTTTTTTTTCAACAGGTCCGGACCTGTCCACTTTTTCAGAAAAGGAGGTGTCTAAATTTGGGTAGTTTTGATCATCAAAAAATTGTGTTTTCTTGACATGTTAACCTGTAAGCTATTTCTAAAGCTCGGGCATCGAAATTATGAAGAAATAAAATTGCCAAAATTTAATTTTTTTCAACAGGTCCGGACCTGTCCACTTT
>NW_026707747.1:0-21340 GCF_902713425.1 Acipenser ruthenus
GTCTCATCTGACCACAAACCTTTTCCCACATCGCAGCTGGGTCACTCTCATGCTTTCTGGCAACCTCAAGACGTGCTTTCAGATGGTACTTTTTGAGTAACGGCTTCTTTCTTGCCACCCTCCCATACAGGCCAGTGTTATGCAGAGCTCTTGATATGGTTGACTGGTGCACCATTACTCCACTCCCAGCCACTGAACTTTGTAGCTCCTTCAAAGTGATTGTTGGCCTCTCTGTGGCTTCTCTCACAAGTCTCCTTCTTAAGAACATAAGAACATAAGAAAGTTTACAAACGAGAGGAGGCCATTCAGCCCATCTTGCTCGTTTGGTTGTTAGTAGCTTATTGATCCCAGAATCTCATCAAGCAGCTTCTTGAAGGATCCCAGGGTGTCAGCTTCAACAACATTACTGGGGAGTTGGTTCCAGACCCTCACAATTCTCTGTGTAAAAAAGTGCCTCCTATTTTCTGTTCTGAATGCCCCTTTATCTAATCTCCATTTATGACCCCTGGTCCTTTTTTCTTTTTTCAAGTCAAAGAAGTCCCCCGGGTTGACATTGTCTATACCTTTTAGGATTTTGAATGTTTGAATCAGATCGCCGCGTAGTCTTCTTTGTTCAAGACTGAATAGATTCAATTCTTTTAGCCTGTCTGCATACGACATGCCTTTTAAACCCGGGATAATTCTGGTCGCTCTTCTTTGCACTCTTTCTAGAGCAACAATATCCTTTTTGTAACGAGGTGACCAGAACTGAACACAATATTCTAGGTGAGGTCTTACTAATGCATTGTAGAGTTTTAACATTACTTCCCTTGATTTAAATTCAACACTTCTCACAATATATCCAAGCATCTTGTTAGCCTTTTTTATAGCTTCCCCACATTGTCTAGATGAAGACATTTCTGAGTCAACATAAACTCCTAGGTCTTTTTCATAGTTCCCTTCTTCAATTTCACTATCTCCCATATGATATTTATAATGCACATTTTTATTGCCCACATGCAATACCTTACACTTTTCTCTATTAAATTTCATTTGCCATGTGTCTGCCCAATTTTGAATGCTGTCTGGATCATTTTGAATGACCTTTGCTGCTTCAACAGTGTTTGCCACTCCTCCTATTTTTGTGTCGTCTGCAAATTTAACGAGTTTGCTTACTATATCAGAGTCTAAATCATTAATGTAGATTAGGAATAGCAGAGGACCTAATACTGATCCCTGTGGTACACCACTGGTTACCTCGCTCCATTTCAAGGTTTCTCCTCTGATCAGTACTTTCTGTTTTCTACCTGTTAACCACTCCCTAATCCATGTGCATGCATTTCCTTGAATCCCTACTGCGTTCAGTTTCAGAATTAATCTTTTATGCGGGACTTTGTCAAAAGCTTTCTGGAAATCTAAATAAACCATGTCGTATGCTTTGCAGTTATCCATTTTCAATGTTGCATCCTCAAAAAAGTCAAGTGGGTTAGTTAGACATGATCTCCCTTTCCTAAAACCATGCTGGCTGTCTCCCAGGATATTGTTACCATATAGGTAATTTTCCATTTTGGATCTTATTATAGTTTCCATAATTTCCATAGTTTCTTGTCTGAGCGCTGAGTTTTGAGGGACGGCCTTTTCTTGGCAGTGCCTGGGTGGTGTGATGCAGCTTCCACTTCCTGATTATTGATCCAACTGTGCTCACTGGGATATCCAAACACTTGGATATTATTTTGTACCCTTTCCCTAATCTATGCATTTGTATTACTTTATCTCTAACTTCTGTAGAATGCTCTTTGGTCTTCATTTTCCTTCAGATTCACAGCCTGACCAATGATCCTTCAACAGTGGGGTTTTTATCCAGAAAATGTGACAGCAACTTTAATGGTTCACAGGTGGAGGCCAATGGTAAGGTAATTGTGTCCTCATTAGGGCAATTTCTTTCATCGGTGTAAACTGGGAGCTTCCACAGCACAGGGGTTGAATACTTATGCAAGCAAGATATTTCCGTTTTTTATTTTTCTTAAAAATATTTCCCAACATAAAACCAATGTCACCTTACAATAATTGATTTTGAGTTTCAGTGTTTTAAAATAAAATATCAAACAGAACGAAATTTCAATGTACCATTTGTAATTCAGTAGTATGAGAGAATTGGTCAGAGGTCTGAATACTTTTGCAAGGCACTGTATATATATATATATATATATATATATATATATATATATATATATATATATATATATATAATTTACTTTGTATAATTGACAAACATATTCAAAATGGTATATTTCATTTGATTTTTCCCTGCTTTACATTTTAAAAACATTACAATTAAAAAACAAAACAAAAAAATGATTTTGATTAGTATCGGATTCGTTTTTATCACCTCTCACAATCCCCTTAAAACTTTTTTTCTCTGTACGATTTGGTTGTAATTATTGATTGTATTTCCTCCTGGTCCATTTAAAAAACGTTTATATTTATTTGATCTGATTTTTTTACTGTTCTGTGTTTGGTTAAAAATCACAAACACACACACAATAAGACTTTGATTTATACTATATAGATTTTTGTTCTCCTTTCCACATATTCCGCAATTATTGATTTTTCAAAAAAAGAAACGACTTGGCTATAAAATGTATATGTGTGTTTTTTTTTTTTTTTTTTTTTTTATTGAATTCTCCTCTTCCCTCACAGCACACGTTTTAATTGTATAGGATCTAATTTTATTGCTTTTTTATTTATAATTGTATTTGTACTGGGCAGTGAAAGTTATTTTGGGGAGAAATGGCAAGGCGGCACAGTGCAGATGCTGTTGCTATCCTCCTAACAGAGTCTGGCTCCAAGTGATTTTGTGCCAGATGATTCTGGCACTGAATATGAACCAAGTGGCACTTCCTAATGATGTGCATTTGAGCAGATTTTTGGAATCAGGTATGAACCGGGTATCTGTCATTGGTATTAACACATCGGCAAACTAGGCAGCCTATGCGTTAATACCTATGATGAATGGTTAACGCAACAGCTGCATGGCACAATGCCACCTACCCACAAAAAACAGGAAATTAGACTACATTTCCTGCCTGGTGGCCATCTTGGATTTAGGTTTTGCACTCTACTGACTTTAGCTTTCAGAATTTAAAAAAATAAAAGATTTGTCACTAAAATATTTAAACTTTTTAAAAGGAAAAATTCACTCCAAGCTAGATTGTGATTTTAAATGGAAAGATTTTCATTTAAAAATTATTTTTTTTATGCTACAGCCTGCCCCTAAAAACACATCTGTCACTCTGCCAAGACTGTCAGGAGGGCATGGCACCGAGACAGCCACTCTGTCAATGCAGTCGCACTTGCTGTTTCCATAGGCACTGTTAATTGTGCCTCATGAATATTCATGAGGCAATCCAGAACAAGGCTAGTAGGGTTAAAATCAAAGCAATCATGGTGGCTAACGTTTGTTACAGCGATCGCGATCTGACTTTTGTGCCATAATTAAAATGTTCAACAGTAGAAGCTAACATTAAAACTAAATCTAAGAACTCTGGATAAAAACATGTTTCCAAGGGTGTACAGTAATACAAGCAGGCCTGTGTGCTCAGTGGTGAGTTAATTTGCGATTTATAACACATCTGAGTGGCATACATTTCTCACACTCGGATCTGGTTTGTGTAGACACTACAACGTGAAAGTAATCATGTCAAAAGTCACCATTCTTTTGTAAACCATATTCATATGCTATAAAGTGCTCTAATTGTAAACTTTTAAGAAGGGGAACTGCACAGATATATATATATATATATTTTTTAATGGGGTAGTTTGATTGAATCGGTATTGTAACAACTGTATATTGGCAGGGAATGGAAGTTTGAATCTAGTATGCTGCTAGGGTTGCCATATGGCTGGTTTATTTAGGGATGGGGTAAAGGCCGGAATGAGACAGAACAGCCTGCAATGGCACTTTAATTAATTCAATTGCATTAAAAAGCAGTTGAAAAGAAGTTACACACACGTGAGGAGAATATTTTAGCAATGAGAACCGATTAATAACGCGCTGTTGTTAACTTCTTTTGGCCCAGAAACATTTTCTTTATCCAAAAAGCTCCTGGAACAGTCGGCTCCGAAGGTGCAAAGACGACAAAAATGATACACATAATATAACTAAGTGAGGATATCATAACACTGTTGAAAAAACCCACCGAACCCACCTTTAACTGTCCATTCCAGATAATAAAGTGTTTAATTGTTAATAAAATCGCCCAGAACACTGGGTTCCGAAGCTGCACAGAGTATGAAAATGATACATATAACTGTTACAGTTAAGGGCTACCAGCAATTCTAGACCTTTGCAATTCTTCTACTTGTGAATATAATGTTACTTTATCACCTCCTTTCCTGCAAAGTAGAAATAAGGCCTCACTATATTTCACTATAAAGAAAACAAATAAACTGTGTTAAAAATATGGTTCTGCTAAACTGCTAAAAGAATTAAAAGAGGCTTTGCAAGATATGAAAAAATCTAAATCGCCTGGTTTTGATGGAATACAACCTGAGTTTTTTCTTACTTTTTTTAATCAGCTAGGACCGCTTCTGTTAAAGATGATACAAACCGCTATTGAAAAGGGCTCGTTTGGAAGAGATATTTGGCGGGAACCCACTGACCACTCAAGCAACTGCTACTTCTGCATGGTGGACCCTTCCAAACGTCAGACTGGCAAGAATGCACCTGCTATCACGTATCCGGACCTTCCTTCATCCATCGCCCCGGTGCCACACTGCCATGAGCTCCCCGTACCCACTCCTCCGGAGAGAGAGCAGCCGTCTTTAGAAGAGAGCAGCAAGTCAGAGAGCGAGGAAGACGTTGTAGATCCAGATGACAATTTCAGAGGTGGAGCTGAGGAGAGAAACCCATACTACCCCAACCAAAAAGACCTCAACGACTTGATTAGAGATCTTGGTCTCACGAAGTCCAATGCCGAGCTTTTGACGTCTAGGCTCAAGCAGTGGAACTTGTTGGATGAAAGTGTGCAAGTCGCAGATCAGAGGAAGCGTCACCAACCTTTTTCCAGCTTCTTCACCCGTCAAGATGGGCTTTGCTTCTGCCACAATGTGACCAGTCTGTTCGAGGCAATCGGAATCGCCTGTAACCAGAATGAGTGGCGCTTCTTCATTGACAGCTCATCCAGGAGCCTCAAAGCCGTGCTGCTCCATAATGGTAACAAGTACCCGTCTCTTCCCCTGGCTCACTCGGTGCACCTCAAAGAGGATTACAACAGCATCAAGACCTTGCTGGACGCCTTGAAGTATGATGAGTACGGCTGGGAGGTCATAGGAGACTTCAAAATGGTGGCATTCCTGATGGGTCTCCAAGGCGGTTTTACCAAGTTTCCCTGCTATCTTTGCCTTTGGGACAGCAGGGACACCAAGGCGCACTACCACAGGTGGGACTGGCCACAGCGGACTGAGTTCTCTGTGGGGAGGAACAACGTCAAGTGGGAGCCACTGGTGGACCCCCGGAAGGTGCTGATGCCACCACTGCACATCAAATTGGGCCTTATGAAACAATTTGTCAGAGCTCTAGATAAGGAGTCGGCAGCCTTCAAGTACCTTCAAGACTTCTTCCCTAAGCTGTCTGAGGCAAAGGTCAAAGCCGGTGTCTTCGTCGGACCACAGATAAAGAAGATCCTGGAGTGCAATGAATTCCCCAAGAAGCTCACTAGTAAGGAGAAAGCGGCTTGGAACAGCTTTGTCGCAGTGGTTCGGGGCTTCCTGGGCAATCACAAGGCCGAAAACTATGTGGAGCTGGTTGAGACTCTGGTGAAGAACTACGGCACAATGGGCTGTAGGATGTCCCTCAAAGTCCATATCCTTGATGATCATCTTGATAAATTCAAGGAGAACATGGGAGCGTACTCGGAGGAGCAAGGCGAGCGCTTCCACCAGGATATACTGGACTTTGAACGCTGGTACCAAGGACAGTATAACGAGAACATGATGGGAGACTACATTTGGGGGCTGATTCGTGAAAGTGATTTACAGTATAATCGTAAATCTCGAAAAACTACTCACTTCTGAATCTTTTGTAGTTATTTTTGTATTACTTTAGTATAAATACATGTTAATTTGGATTCATATGTTGTTTTTTTCTGACTTTATGTGAATGAAAAGACACAAATTCGCCCGTTTTCTCATTGGAAATAGGTAAATTTCAAAATATCACTGTCCTGGTCACAAAAGCAAAGTTTGTGGGGAATAATAGCCATTTTCTATACTTTTGAGGCATAAGCAATTAGGAAATAACACTTACTACCCAGGAACAAAAATTGTGTTACATAGTAATTAAACACTTTAATTAAACACTTTTTTATTCGGAATGGGCAGTTCAAGGTCGGTTAGGTGGGTTTTTTCAACAGTGTTATGTTATCCTCACTTGTATTGTGTATCATTTTCATTCTCTGCGCAGCTTCGGACCCCAGTGTGCCAGGCGGTTTTATTTATAAAGCTGTTTATTGCACAGAATGGGAATATAAAAGGTGGGTTTGGTGGTTTTATTAAACAGTTATGTTATCCTCACTTATTTGTATTAAATGTATCATTGTCGTTGACTTTACACCTTCGGAACTGACTGTTCCGGGAACTTTTTGGTGATTAAAAAAAATGGTTCTGGGCCGGAACGGGTTAATGACAGCGCGTTATTAATCAGTTCTCATTGCTAAAATATTCTCCTCACGTGTGTGTAACTTTCTCCACCGTTTTTTGAATGCAATTTAATTAAACAGTGCCATTCTGGGCTGCGTTTACCCCATCTCGTTTATTTACTGGTTTTGCCGGTTCCCTGTGAAAAGATTTAATGTGTCAGTTTTTTTATAATCACAGTGATTGTACTGGGATGGATAGGCCTACATTTCTTTATTGGTGCCTTTATCTTTTAAAAGTTGTAAAGCTTTTAAAGCAGTAATCAACTGCCATTAAGTCTATTCCATTCCCTATTTAAGTTATGTATATCAATAGTAGACAGAGTTAATGTAGGTATGGTGTAAAAACCGGAACGAGATGAGACGGCCCAGAAACACATTAATTAAAATACTAATGGCATTTAAAAAAATAAAGAGAGAAAGTGACACACACTTGAGAACAATATTTTAGGGATGACAAGCAATTAATAATTAATCGGTTCTCATTCCCAAAATAGTCTTAAGTGTATGTAATTTTCTCCGCTGTTTATAAATGCAATATAATTAATCATAATGCTGTTCCGGGCCCGGCTCGTTTGTCAGCTGAACTTATGTCATTTTTTTTCATTTTTTTTAAATCGTCACTCTCTTTATTAATGTAGTCAATTAAATTAACCATTACCATAACGGTATTCTCATACTGTAAAACATGACAGAAAAGCACATGTTGCATATCTGAAATAAAGCACCTCAATAGGGTTTAAAAAAAAAAAATCACACATCTATGCCATAACATTGGCCACTGACTGCAACTGCTGTTTCTTGAGGTAAGAAAAGTATGCTGCTCTGTGCATAGCAGAAGTGGCTTTGCCTGTTGCACAAACAGTATATTTACAATTTTCATTATATATATATTTTTTTTGTTAAATATAATTGTAGATAAAGCATTTCTCCCATGGCCTATGGATTACTTAGGAAGCGCTTGTCCTACCAAATTTACGAATTGTTCTGAGATAAGCGTTAAAATCGAACTCAGTGTTTGTTGTAGACTAGATAATAAACGATTTGGTAAATTTAAGTTTACGTAGAGCTGAAACTATAATAATGAAAAAAGTTTAACTCTCTATTTCCCTGTGCCTGGGGACTGTATACACTTACTTTTCATGCATCTACTTATGGTACAGTTTAGCATAAAAAGTGCTGTCTGCTATTTCCAGAAGGCTCTACATTGAGGTATTCTCGGTAACTGATGCATACAGCGACGGCATCAGATGCAATTTCTCCTAGCCTTTTCCTTATCTACAAAGAGTACTGTGAAATAATGTTTAACAGTATGATAAAGCACTAATATTAATTAAGCAATATTAATTCGCCAAATAGTTGAGTGCACCAGAGGACGCCAACAACAACAAAATTACTGCATGGACTGGACGAGCTGATAAAGCCTACCTGAAATGTCGGTCCTGGATCTCTCTTAATGGCCTCAATCCACGTTAATCTCCTGGTCTTGTCAGCAGGAAAAGCGTGGAAATGTAGCTCAGGATTTTTTTAAACACTGTGCAGCCTGGCACTGAACACGCTGCATGAACAGTGTAGTTAAGACTTTTTTGCTTGTCGGCAATTCATCAGGGCACGCCATCTTTATTTATTTGTTAGCCCTCCAAGCCTTGTTTTGGGGAATGGAATGTGACACATGCATAATATTTGAAAGGGGCCTGTTGTCTTAGAGACCAGAGAATTTGGAATTTGGTTTTGTTTTTCGAAATACCAGCCCAAAAATGTGAAACTGTTCCGACTGAGAATAATGTGAAAACAGGGATTCAGAAAGATTAAAGGGTATTAAGTGTATTTTAAAGCAGCTTGTAAGTGCAGTATATAATTAACGGGATCCTCCCTATCATCCTGTCTCAAATACCACCTTTTTCTGGCGCATCAGGTACCAGTGTAAACACAACGGGTTTACCCCAATTAACTTTTTTCAGTTCATCACTGAAGACATTTTTGAATATTTGATAACCTAAACCAATTTTTATGACCAACAATATCAGGCACAGCATGGGAACAACCAGGGGCAACATTCTAGGGTGCATAAGTGGGTCCCCACAAATGTTTTCGAAATCAAAAAGTTCTGGGGCTTATCGCTTATAATGGGACTAGGGGATAAACCTAGAATGGTCCACCAACCCAATCCATGCTGTCACAATTTTCCCCTCCACAATGAGCCGGTACAGATTACAGTTAATCTTAAAGTTTCTACATTACAATGACAATTGTAAGGCTCTCGAGGGATCTTCCTCAATTTGACAGGCTTTCCAAATTACAACCATCTGCAGCATAAATTTGAAGAGACATATACACCTGGCCAAAATATATCTGTAGATGAGTCTCTCCTGCTGTTCAAGGGGAAGCTTCTCTTTAATCAGTATATTATCATGAAGCGTGCCCGTTATGGGATTAAACTGTACAAACTCTGAGAGTTTCAATGGGTACACTCATCGGTTCAGAGTGTACATAAGGAAGGACTCTCAGATTGAGCCACCTGGCTGCGCCCATGCTTCCAGACCACTGAGGATTGTGTGGGATCTTGTTTTTCCACTCCTAAATCTTGATTACTATATATATGTAGATAACTTCTTGCGACAGGGTGCTCGTGTGACGTGCGTGGGTAACCACTGATATGAATGACAGAGAGACATTTGAGGTTGAGTTGAAATGCCGGCACACACGTGCAGGATTTATTGACACAAAACAGAAAGTAAATAAACAGGTTATGTGACGCTACCAACGATGGTAGCACACAGAGGACACATACAGTAAACTGTACAAAAGGCAAAATAAAACACAGTACAACAACTACAAACAAAAGGTACCACACAGGGCGAGCGCTAGCCTTATAAACGAGGCGTCCCACTCCAGCAACCGGCTACACTACGTAACCCTCGCTATACATTACTTGAGATCAACATCCCCTAAAACTAACCTACTTATGAGCCGGTATTCATACAACAACTCCTGCTGCTTCATATGGCCTTGGCTGGGCATTGCCTTCACAAGCACCGCTTTCAGTTTCAGGGTTGCGCAGCTGTCTTTCCTGCAGAGCGGACGCTCTCCTCCTGAGTATAAGCAGCTCCCCTCTGTAGCATGGCGTTGCAGTCGCCCCGAGCGATCTCAACCGGATGTTTTTAAACTGCCGGACACTCAGTCGAGACCCGCCCACCTGCTGATTGAGGACCGGCACAGCCAATCACTTGCTGCCCTTCCTCTCAACCAAACTCAGCAGGCAGCAAGTCCCAATCGAGTGCCCGTCTGTACACAATCAACTAATCAAACAAAACAACTCCAAAAAGACACAATAAACCCATTTCCACAGATAAATTACACCAACACTAATTCCCACATGTGCAGGGCAATCACCCTGCCACACTTCTACACACTTCTCTGTTTAGAGCCTTGTGCACATCACAAACAATGGCTTGTGGTACAATAAGAACATAAGAATATAAGAAAGTTTACAAACAAGAGGAGGCCATTCAGCCCATCTTGCTCGTTTGGTTGTTAGTAGCTTATTGACTTAATAAGACCCAACAGGAAGGGATTTCCACAACAATTGGTAGTCAACAAACAGAGGCGTGGCAAAACCAGCACTCGGCGCTGTGAGGAAATGCTGGCAGTTAAATACACTGACAACAAAGATGTGTTCCTCCTCACCACCATCCACAACGAGGCTACTGTAGCAGGACACACACACAAACAAGTCAAAGTGTGTCGTGGACTACAATAAATACATGGGAGGCGTGGATTGATGAGACCAGATGCTGGGGCCGTACAATGCTGCAAGGAAGACCATGATATGGTATAGAAGCTTGGAAAGTACATGGTCCAGATTTCTTTGTACAACGCCTATGTAGTGTACCTAAGTACGACACCAGAGAATCACCTCACATTCCTGCACACATCTCCAGCCTTGTGTTTGATACACAAGTAATTCCCAGAGACAAAGAATGGAAACAGTGGCAAGGCTTAGAACATCATCATATTTGAACGCTGCTACAGTCTGGAAGAAAAGCTAAGCCACAAAAAAATGCTGTGTATGTTCTCACAAAGGCATACACGGTACTATTGTCCACGCTGTCCCTCTCAGCCAGACTTCTGTTTGGAGGAGTGTTTTGAAAGGTACCACACTGTAAACGAGTACTGGAAGGACTAAATGAACCCCAGAACAAACCACCATGACACATGCTGTTTCCGTGTCTGTTTTTCTGTTTATTTTGGCCACTGTGCCATTTTGTTTTGTATAAGTGTTTTGGTTTGTAAAAGTATTTTATTTATTATTAACGTGCAACAGTGCTTTCATACCCTGCAGGACTGACTGTGTCCATTCTCTTCCGCGTCCGACGCCACCACAAAGCCATCTTGCCACAATGACCAAAAAACATCTGACAAAAAAATATATATATAGTTTGCCTGGGGTATCTGAAAGGGAACATATGGTAAGTTTAATGTAAAACAGCTGACTCCCAGAATCACACAATTCCTGTAACACAGAGGAGTTAAGAATCTTTTTTTGCTGGGAAGATTTTCGAAGTATCAGTTTACATCATTGTAAGACCTCGTGACCTGTATTTCTGATTCTTCAGCATTTAACCTCTCCCTTATACGATTCCCATAGTAAAAGCATGGAAAAGTGTAATAAAGTATAGTAAAAACATAACGCATAGGTATGTTGTGTAAATCTTAGATAGGTAAAGTATATTAATGGCAAACCACTTTAAACTATGGTACTGTAAGTGTGTAGTGTGACTTTGGTGAAAACTGTCAAATTACTGTGCAAATTAACCCTTTTATAGAGCTCTCACAAAAAAATATATTATGATACCATTTTACTGTATTAACCCATAAAATCCCCAAACAATAATTTGCAGACCTTTTTTTATGTGTGTTATTTTATTAGCTTTATTTTGAAATGTTTGTTTATGACAGCTGACAATAGTGAGACTAACAACTGTCCCATAGAGAAAATGTATGCTCATATCTTTAGCTTGTAATTAATGAAGCAGGTAACATTTTGACAATGTTGGCTATTTTTCGCCTCATTTGCTCAAATTCATTTCTCTTTAGGGTTGTAACCTCTAAGGTTGATTTGTGTAATTCCTTGTTTACTGGTCTCCCTGATGTCTTATTGAACAGGTTGCAGTTAATACAAAATACAGCAGCAAGAACACTTACACACACAAAATCTATTTTCCTTATTCCCCTAGTTTTAAGAGTGCATTGATTTCAAAACACTGCTTCTCACCTACAAGGCTATTCATGGTTCTGGCCCTGCTGGTTTGTGTGACTGTGACAGAGAAAGAATGAATCTTGGTTATAAATCTCCCACCCAACCTGTGAGGCGCTGTGTAAAGGGAACAGAGTGCCCCGGACTGGTTGGTCAGATAATTCATTCCAAGGATTAGGTGGAAGTCGGTCATCTAGAAAGAGGGCGGTACACCAAGTCATCGCTCCAGAGGGAAAGCGATGTGGCAACCGCGGATTGGAGGAAAAACGGTTGCACTCGCTAACCAAGGGGGCGTGACTGACGGTACAAAAGGGGACGTGGCTAGGTGATCTGTTCCTTTTGTTATGGTTAAGGTGAAACCGAGAATGAGGACTGTGACATAACCGTGAGTGTTTTGTTTGTTTGTCGAGTCTAATTGTACTGTTGTTATTATTGGATGGCTAACACGATCTGGAGTTGTCGCTACAGGCCAGCACTAAACCCGGACAACACTTCACAACTGTGCACAAATAAATTGTATTTCACCACGAGCACTTTAGCACTCACTCTGGACTTGTGATCATGTGTGTGTTCTGCTGTGTTTATTCTTTTAAACTGTGTTTATTATTTGGGACTGGAAACCCATCATTTGGAACAGTGCAATACATGTTGCTGTACATTGCCTGGGATTATTCTTTGCATTCAGCAGACTGGGATTATAAATAAACATATTGTTTGGACGGTGAACTTTGTTGTCTTTTGTTTCGTAATCACATCACCACTACACCTGCACACTGCAAACCACTTTGCCACAGTGAGTTATTACATATGTACCAATGTATGGCATATGATAAATATTTACATACTATTTTTTTAATGGTGGAAAAATATATTAAAAACAACATAAAAGACTGGAAAATATGATAGTTTCAATAAAAAATTATGTAAACAACTGAAAAAACAGCATAACGTACCATATTTGAATGGGTGCTTCCCTGCTTTCTTAGCGGAAGTTGTTTAGGCGTGTGTGAGCAAGCGCAGTGCGCTGAGTACCACTTTTTAACGCATAGCTGAAAATAACATTACACATTTTTACCTCTGACTATAGCATCTCCTATGACTTCAATTTGGGTAAAATCTGCCAATCTGATATTAGACATTGCTAAATCTGTATATATTGTGTGAAAAAAACGGACAACAAGCCAAAAACAGAATATTGTACTATATTATTATAATAAACGTGTGTACTTACTCCTTCGCCTTTCTCGTAAAATCCTCATTCAGTTGTATTTTCTTTTCATGCGATGCAGTTATCTAAACCGAGCACGTTTTTTTTCACAAATGCCTGTTACCATACAGGGATGTCAGTAAAATTTGATTTTATAAAAATGAGCACAGCATTAACATTGTTAATGTGGTTATGGTACATAAGGCTTCTGTTTACTTTGCAAGTAGCATACAATTACATTGTACATGAATGCCGTTTCATTGTGCTTAAACAAGTCATAAACGGCTGGTTTGTGATTTTATATTGATGTTCATTAAGATCATTAATGTAGCATTATGGATTTTGTTAACGGTAAAATATTTTTTATGTAAGGACTGGGAATCACCGACCACAGACGTGTAATCCTGTTTAACTGTATAGCTAAATATTTATGAAAAAAACGGCAATACAGGTAAGCGTGTTAAAGTGGGGCTTAATACTACTACGACTAATAATAGTAATGTAATATCAGAACTACCAACATATGCTTACTGATATTAACTTTTTATGAAGTGCTCACTACAAACGAATTGGTCCAGTCTTTTTCGTTTTTTTATTCTCTTTTAATCGCTGAAATCCATTTTACCCTCCTGTCTGGATCAGCAGGAATCCTGTCGAAGGAAACGTTATATTTCTGTCCAGAACAAAATAATTGGGCATTACTGTAATGTTACCGCACTAGTCATTTTGGTCATCTTCCACAGCAATGCTGACTGTGAAAGAGTGTTCAGCTTGGTGACCAAAAACAAAACCCAACACAGAGCCAGCCTGAGCACAGACATGCTAAGTTCACTGGTAACGCACAAAATCATGATGTCAGCGAAGCAGCAAGTGTGTCACACACAAACCTTCAGTGACACCTTGCTCAGGAAAACCAAGTCAGCCACCTATGAAGCTAAACATTCAAGATCTGAAAGTGCAGTTTGACCTGTTGGATTCCTTTCTGTTCCAAACAACTCACTTTGTGGATAGCTATTACATTTGGTGCTGACTCATTGACTATTTACAAGTTTTTTTTTCCTTCTTTGAAAGTGCTTTGTTTCTCTGTTTTAGAAGCTTATACATTTTAATTTATGTTTTGACAGTAAGTAAAATACAAACATACTACAAACATGACTATTTTCTGTACTTGAAATAATTTTTGGTATAAATTAAAAAGGTTTCATCTATACTAAGGTAAACAAAATTAAATCTAAACTGAAACAATCATAGCTAATCTCATTATTTTGTTTTTACTGAAAAATTTATACTCAAAACTCACCAGTTTTATACCCTAAAACAATTCTGGGGGGAAGCCCCCTGGACCCCCCCCCCCCGAGATGTCCGAGTGAAAGAGTGCTACTCAAAGAAAAATGTCAAGGTTGGCAGGTCTGCATCACCCAGAAGAAGGAAAGCGCAATTCATTAATAAGATACTGGGGGTTCATCGAGCAAGCGAACACTGTTAACCGGGCGCCCCTGGTATTTCCCCTTTGTGTAGGTTCATAGTGGAACAAAAACATGACGTTCACACAAGACAGATTCCTAGGTTGACGCTGCACAGCTTATTGTTAATGTGTTTTTCCCGCATCCATAATAAATAATTTTCATTTTGGTAAGTTAAGTGGTATTAAGTTATTCTGTCGTTCTTTTTTTTGCTATCAATCGGTCCTTCTGTCCTATCAGTCTGACATATCTGCCTGTTGACGGTAGGCAATTTTCGACTGAATTTGCCAGGTGAATTCAAATTGACGTTGCTTGCAAACAGTGATGGCGTGTGCTGGAAATGAGTGCTGATTAGAAGCAAAACGCAGAATACTTAATCAGACAGCGACTTTCTGATATGAATTAAGAAGCTCTAAAACATGATTATAACTTATATTATTATTATTTTTCATTCGTTTTTGTTTTCAGTAAACTCAATTACATTCCGTATTTTTTCAATAATATGATTGGCAGCAAAGACAACAGGGCTAAACAGTGATTGGATAATGTTTTGTTGGGTGGGTTTTTATTGTGTAATAGAAAATAAAAAATGACTCATCGTTAATATCTCCGAATCACAGAGACCAAATGTTCGAATCCGAGTTCGAGTCACACAAGCTCGAGTCCGACTCGAGTCCTACAAGTCTGATATATATATATATGTAGCGTTTTTGGGTAGTGTCCTTATGGAATCAGACAGATACAGTAATTGTAGCATATGGGGGTAACAGCCCATGTTTATTTACAATAGTGATATAGCGGGGGGAAAGATCACAGGGTAGGCAGAAGAATGGAGAAGGGGTTGAACACACACACACACACACACACACACACACACACACACACTGCTCTCCTGATGCAGCTCCTTTAGCTTGTCACTCGGACTCCTGTCTGGCTATATATATATTTAAAATCAACATTTTCAGAATTTTAAATAGCTAATTCAGTGTTTTTGAATATTCATACAAATTGGATTAATAACTGTTCAGTTCTCATTTTGGTAGCAATAAAATCATCATTCAGCATTGAATTCCAATATGTATCACAATACATATCGCAGTATTGTCTTCAGTATTGCAATGTATTGCAGTACAGATCCTCAGTCCCAATACTCACCCCTAATCATTATACAACACAATTGGTGAAAGAAATGCTTGCATATAATTAGATACATGGGGAATTACAAATATAAATTACATGG
This sequence comes from Acipenser ruthenus, assembly GCF_902713425.1. NCBI lineage: Eukaryota > Metazoa > Chordata > Actinopteri > Acipenseriformes > Acipenseridae > Acipenser > Acipenser ruthenus. Next base: position 15,842 of record NW_026707747.1, read on the forward strand.
GGAATTACAAATATAAATTAGGGTCTTCAACATGTAAGGTCTGTGCACAGAGGAACATTTCCCCAAGTGGTGCTATTCTACCAATACAATGCAGCATACAACTGGAGCAGCCTTTGTGCTGCTATTGTCCCTTAGCACAGAATTATTACATGAGATCATTTGGTAAGACAGTGAAAGGTAGAAGTTGGCCTAGAAATACTGTAAATAATATTTATTGTAGATGTTTTTATTGTACTGACTGGAAATACGTCAAGCTTTTATATTTGAGGGGCTGACTTACTACATTTGTGGTATGATTAAAATATAAATCTCACCGTCTTTGTTTTCCAATGAATGTCAAGCTCAGTGTTTTTGTAACCAGTGCAAAGTGCACAGCACAGTAAGCAATACAGCTTTGTCTCATGAAAGGACGCTTTTTCATTTGCAGTCACAGAACATTATTAAACATTCTAAGTTACACAGACTGACCAAAGTGACCACAGCTGTCACTTTAGATTAAAAAGCATTTGCCAATGATTCAGATCCATTAAGAATTTATTTTGAAAGCTCTGCCAAGCTAATTGACGTTTTTAGAGAAGTTTTCATATGATCTTCAGTGGCTATGCAGTAGAAATGATCGCTGAAAAGGTCTGAACTCTGGCCTTTAACATAATAAATGCATATCAACCACTGTCTCTCCTACTCCTGAGAGGAATCCCCACTGAAAAAGACTAGATTTGATTTTCAATAAATTATCTTTGCCTAACATGAAGCAAGAAAACAGAATTTCTGGATGCTGCTGTATCTCAGCAGGCTGAATTGACTTATCTCCAGGGCATTACAGCAGCATTTTATAAAGGTTTTGAGGCAACATTTTTTTCCTATTTTGCTCTTGGTATACAATTAATATTTTGGTAGTAATGAATGGTACTGTGTCAAAAGCACTACTAATATTGATCCCTAAGCAGGGTAGGGGTGAAACCCGGTAGGCCCTATAGTCCTTTTCAACATGGATTTTAAAATAATTGCCAAGTTGCTCTTAAAAAGACTTAAAATGTTTGACCTGTATTGATTTTAGTCAGGGCAGCAGGTAAAACCTGTTGGAAATTCAAGCAACGGCCAAGACTGGTCTCCCTGGTCAGAGCTGATAGTTTGCAGGTTTCAAATTAGTCTTGCTGATTCAGTAGGACAAAAAATACATTTTCATCCCTTTACTGAAAAAAGACAATGATTGTCTACAGTCCGAAATGCTTCTAATCTGTGTGTGTTCTTTAGATTTAGAGAAATGAGAACCTTTGAAAGTATTAAAAGTAAATGAGCACCATCAGCATAGTGAGAGTGTTTCCTGGGGGAGGGGGATAAGTAACACAGTTCTGCCATTGATGAGAAACCTTTTCCGAGATGGAATCTGTGTTTATGCCAACACAATATATCTGAAAAAGTCCTACAAAGAAAATAAACAACAACAACAAAAAAAACAGAATGAAACATACTAAGCAGTATTTGAAACTTCAGTCTTAAGCAGTGTGTTAGTCCTTCAGTTGCATGATCCAGTTCTGAATACCTATACTTCCTATCTGTGGTTGTGAACGTGCTGCTTATAATTTAATAGGACATTATTCCAAATATATTTATTTTTAATATAGTTTATATATATATATATATATATATATATATATATAGAGAGAGAGAGAGAGAGAGAGAGAGAGAGAGAGAGAGAGAGAGAGAGAGAGAGAGAGATAGATAGATAGATAGATATAGATATATAATAGATGTAATTTGAAAGTTGTTTGTTTCAATTATTCTGTTATTGGTTTGAACCTTGGTTAGTCATGTTCATATGTATAAACGTAACTGATATCAGGATTTGTTTTTCCAGTTTAGGGGTCTGTTGGAGAGAGAGAGAGAGAGAGAGAGAGAGAGAGAGAGAGAGAGAGAGAGAGAGAGAGAGAGAGGTTACTGCACAGTTCACATTTAGACAGTAATTTACTAATTACTTTTTTCATTTTTAACATGAATATCATTTAGCAGACGCTTTTATCCAAAGCGACTTAGAGACTCAACAGCTGCTGCTGCAGAGTCCCTTACAATAGGACCTCGGTTTTACGTCTCATCTGAAGGACAGGATCCAGGAGATTTTATTTATTTATTTATTTATTTTTATTTATTTATTTCTTAGCAGACGCCCTTATCCAGGGCAACTTACAATCGTAAGCAAATACATTTCAAGTGTTACAATACAAGTAATACAATAAAAGCAAGATACATAACTATTATTATTATTATTATTATTTATTTCTTAGCAGACGCCCTTATCCAGGACGATTTACAATCGTAAGCAAATACATTTCAAGTGTTACAATACAAGTAATACAATAAGAGCAAGATAAATACAATGACTTTTGTTCAAGCAAAGTACAAGTGTGACAAAATACAATTCAATAATACAGCAGATAACAGTGATAGTTACATCAGGATATGATTAAATGCAAAATACTACAGATTAAACACTTGGCAGATTGTAGTATTCTGAAGTACAGGATTAAATGCAGTAAAATAGGGGGCAGATAAGAGCAAATAAAGCGCATTTAAGGAAGGGTGATAGTGTCCCAGGATAAAAACAGGAGTTCTACAGGTGCTGTTTGAAGAGGTGAGTCTTAAGGAGGCGCCGGAATGTGGTCAGGGACTGGATAGTCCTGACATCTGTAGGAAGGTCATTCCACCACTGCAGAGCAAGGGTGGAGAAGGAGCGGGCTCTGGAGGCAGGGGAGCGTAGCGGAGGTAGAGCCAGTCTTCTAGTGCAGGCGGAGCGGAGAGGTCGAGTGGGGGTGTAGGGAGAGATGAGGGTCTGGAGGTAGCTGGGTGCAGTTTGGTCAAGGCATCTGTAGGCAAGTACAAGAGTCTTGAACTGGATGCGAGTGGTGATCGGGAGCCAGTGGAGTGAGCGGAGTAGTGGAGTAGCGTGAGAGAAGCGAGGCAGAGAGAACACCAGGCGGGCAGCAGAGTTCTGGATGAGCTGGAGCAGACGGGTGGCGGACAGCCAGGAGGGAGTTGCAGTAGTCTAGGCAGGAGAGTACAAAGGCCTGGACCAGGAGCTGGGTAGCGTAGTTGGTGAGGAAGGGTCGGATTCTTCGGATGTTGCTCAGGAAGAATCGGCAAGTGCGTGCCAGAGTGGAGATATGCTGGGAGTAAGAGAGGCAGGGGTCCAGGGTGACTCCGAGGTTCTTAGCGGAGGAAGATGGAGAGAGTGTGGTAGATTCCAGAGGAACAGAGATAGAGAAATCAGAGGAGGGGGAGGAGGAGGGAAAGAAAAGGAGGCCAGATTTAGAGAGGTTGAGTTTGAGGTGATGCGAGTGCATCCATGAGGAAATAGCAGATAGACAGGTAGAGATACGGGAGGAGATGGTGGAGTCAGAGGTGTGGAAGGAGAGGAAAATCTGAGCATCATCAGCATAGAAATGGTATGAGAAACCATAGGATGCGATGAGGGGGCCCAGGGAGCGGGTGTAGAGAGAGAACAGGAGAGGACCCAAGACTGACCCTTGGGGGACTCCTGTTAAGAGAGGGTGAGGAGTGGAGGTGCTCCACGCCAGGTTACCTGGTAAGTGCAGTTGGAGAGGTAGGAGGAGAACAAGGCCAGAGCATTGCCAGAGATCCCCAGGTCAGCGAGAGATGATAGTAGAATAGAGTGATCAACAGTGTCAAAGGCAGCAGAGAGGTCGAGGAGAATTAGGACAGAGGAGAGAGAGGCAGGTCGGGCAGACTTAAGTGAGTTGGTGACAGACAGGAGGGCGGTTTCAGTGGAGTGAGCAGAGCGGAAGCCAGATTGGAGAGGGTCGAGCAGAGAGTGGTTGGACAGGAAAGCAGAGAGCTGGCGGTGTACAGTCCGCTCGAGGGTTTTGGAGAGGAAGGGTAGGAGGGAGACAGGACAGTAGCTCTGGAAGGAGGTGGGGTCGAGGGTAGGTTTTTTGAGGAGGGGAGTGATAGAGGCTTTTTTGAAGGGAAAGAGACCAGAAAGTAGAGAGGTGTTATTACTAGTCTTTTATTTTGCTGAGAATCTTGGCCGGTTTTTCATGTTAATTTAGGATATGCAAAGGTTTCACATACAATGCACATGGTCTGATTGCTGCTAACACCAATATGTATTCTATAGTGTCATCTATCTTATCAAACAGAACAAAATGAGTTCCAGTGATAATGTTGCTTGTGCTAATAACGGGTGAGAAAGCGGTTTTAAAACCTTGGTTAGAACTTAAATAATGCAAGGGACGCATGTATGCCAACTATGAATCACATTGTTCAAGAATCATTTGGTTTACTATAAGTAACTATGCAGGGCTTTTGGTCATGTCTCACAATATAGTCCTCTATTACATATAGAATATTGTGTTAGGGGTGAAAATCAGCTTGTATCATACAGCACCCTACACCACCTTGTATAGGCATCAATACATAATGAACTGAATAATGAGGAGGTTATATTTGTTCATTTAATTTAGGGTACAGGTGGGGCAAAGATCAGGAGGATCCAGACCTACAGCTACGGCCAAACATTTACATCACCTAGAATTTCAGGATCAAGACATAACTTAAAAATCAAAACAATTCTGATATTTTATTTAAAATCATGTAATCAAAAAAACTACAAAATTATATCTCAAAAGTCTACTGGAAACCATAATAGTAGTACAATATTTCATGTTAGATTTCGAAATGTCACATTTTTCAATTGTTGTCAGTTTTCTGCTAAGTATACGAAAACCTACAAAGCAGTATAATTAAATATGTTAACATAACATTATTCAGCAGGTTCCATTCGACTTTATGAAGCAAAACTTTCTGGCCATAGCTGCAGAAGGCTGGAATTGTGCACGCCTGCTCTGCACTATTTTTAGTTAAATAAAAATGGTTTAACATATACAGTAGTTCATCTTGATTTCAAATGTCTGTATCACATCAATATCAGGAAATCCTATATATTATATTAAAATATATGATGCAAGGAATCACCTCTGGCACTGTGTGTTCTTTCCAAGGGCCCAATGCTATTGACTTATCAGGGAGATTTTAGGAATATATAAATGTGTACAACAAACAAAGCATATATGCATTTATTTTAATTTGCTTAAATTATTGATGAATCAAAATAAAAATTGATGCATTTGTATTTTCCTGTAAACCTCTTTTCTACCTAATGTTATTGAATTGGTCTCTCATACGTACAAGGTTTTCATTAAAGAAATAAACACCAGTGGCACGTCTGTGTGCACCCTCTGTTTTATCAGCTTCCTATGTTGTAGTGTCTTATCGCTCTGTCCTAGACCGATAAAGGGCAGCTGTTTTCTTATTGTAATTGTGTTTTTACGCAATGTAAAATTACACTGTTCTAAAAAGCACCTCCGTTCCTTTCTAGGTTTGAAAAGCTGGTACAGGAGATTCGTACCAGGATTTGCGACTAAGGCTGCACCGTTAACACTAGGACCGCCATAGCCTCTTTTTGAATGGCTTTTGGAATTGAAA